>NW_015176475.1:21055-27795 GCF_001447785.1 Gekko japonicus
TCATCTCCTGGGGCACTAACAGCCATTCATTCGTATGAGCTGTATTGTCCATTTATGCTGGAAAACATACAGTACCACCTATGCTTTTGTATATAATGAGCTAAATTCCTAGTGACAGACATAGCATGCTAAGGTTGTAAAACAAACATCTATGCTGATTGTCAAGAGTTTTTAAAAGTTTAAAATGCTGAAGTACAGGAAATTATAAATCTGTCCAAGGTTTACCTCCAAGACTGGAAAAGCAGTGTCATTCATTAATATAAAGAAAAGGACTTTATTCATTTGCAATAGTGATTCTCCAACATTCAAACAGGGATTAAGAATTTTATTCCCACTTTCCAACATATAAAGGACCCTACAAAAGCAAATAGCAAAAGCAGGCCATCAGGGGCTATCCTTCATAAGCACTGATGTAAATCAGGAGAAGAAGCATTAATGAATCTAACAGAATTAGAACCATGTAGGGTTAGGAAATTGGGGAGGAGGAGAAGGAAGCATAATTAGAAAGGAACATTCACATTACAATTTAAGGAGGGCAATTTTAAACAAAGATTTTATGTTTTATTGGTCTTTTAAATAAAAGAAACAATGGTAGCTTCCACACAGGGATGAGATTTTGTGGTGTCCCAGATGCAACAAACATGAAATTGAGCAAACTCCAGAGGACAGTGGAAGGCAGGATGGCCTGGTATGATGTGGTCCATGGGGTCACAAAGAATCAGACTCGACTGTGCAACTGAACAACAACAAAAAACGTGTGGCTGGATAAAGCTCAGCAGCAACAGGGCTTTCAAATGGCAAGTTTCTTCACTGTTTCCCTGTCCTAGTCCCCCCAGAAGTTTCCCTGTCCCAATCCTTGGACTAACAGGGATTTTACAATTTTTAAAAATTGGCAGAATATTGTTATATCAGTATACTATTGAAATGATATGAGTAGCAGATTATCTGAATTCTCAGCATTCATTTTAAAAAAGTAAGTCCCTAGCAAGTTCCTTTGCAAAGATATGACATTTCCCCTTTATCTCCACAATGTGATGGTGATGAGGTAAAGGGTGAATTATCATTCCTCCAACATTTTTACAAGTGTGGTGGTATGCATTAAGCTTTCAGCAACTTGGATAAGTATACGAATAATGTATCACAACATCATGTTAAAACACCTCCGGAACAATTCTTAGGGCTATGGCAGGTTAAGATTCCATTTCCCCACCTCTAGCACATCTTGCCTAATAAAACTTTTTTACAGTAAGAGTTGTTCAACAATAGAATCAGCTAACTATGGAGTCTGTAAGCAATGGCTGGACAAACACTTTTGTCAGGGATGCTCTAGGCTGATCCTGCATAGAGCAGGGGATTGGGATAGATGGCCTGTATGGCCCCTTCCAACTCTGTGATTCTATGATTCTATAATTTCTTCAGTCTTCTATCTAAACCAAAGCACAACAACAACAACAGTAAAATATGTAAGTTCTATGTCAACTTCATTAAGGGCAATATTTTAACATGTGCCATTTCCCATCATGGAGATACAGTAATGGGAAGTTGCTGCCAGCCATGCAGCTGTTAGAGCCTTTGAGTGACGGACAGAAGATGGAAACTCTACATACAAAATTCACTTGATACACAAAAATTAAAAATATGTCCAAGTACAAGCTCCAGTAACAAGACTATACTCTGAAAATGTGCATTTAAACAAAGCAGCTATCAGTATATGAAAGGGATGACAAAGTTACCATAACCTCTTCAATAGAATTGTTGATGAAAAAAATTATATTGGAGGGAACAGCATTTCCCCCCCCCCTGACAGAACTCCTTTCCCTTTAACAGTTGCGTGACTAGCCAGCATTCAGCAGGTTGAGCTTTTCTCTTCTTGGAGACACAGTGAATGGAAAGTTTTTCTTGCTGAATTTCTGCCCATTGTGCAGCTGTTAAAAGTACAGAAGCCCTGCCAGGAAAAGCTACCAACCTAAATGAGATTAAGATAATAATTAGGTTTCGGTAAATTGGTAGAATCAATTGAACAATGCCCCCAGTTCCAATTTACTTGATGAGCTAGAAACAAATAAACTGAACACTGAAATATTTTAGTATATTTATTTTAGAAGATTGTCTTTTAATGCAAATAATGAGAAAACTGCATCTCCCATTTTAATGAGAATATCGCTTTTTGTAACTAATTAGGTTTCTTACCAGTCTGCCTCTCATAGTCAGCTGATTGATCAACACTTTTATCTCCCTTGAACTTAGTGCTGCAAGAGGTTCATTTGTTCTTTCTTGAGCCTGTGGCTGCATCAGATGTAAATACAAATATGTTCTCAGTTATTACATCCATTGTTATTTCAACTAGTTTAGTGCTGCAAAATTTCTTCTTGTTCTCCTGTAGGCAGCTGATCTTCCAGCTGGCATGAAAAATGGTCTTGGAAACACATGTTGATGTTGATCATATTTTTATGCTGTTGCTTTGCTCAACTGTTTCATTTTATTGACTGTTTATTACTAATAGTTTTTATTTAATGACTGTTAATGTTCTAATTATAGATTAGAAGCCACCTCAGTAACTATTATGATGTGAATGTAAGATATACATATTTTAAATAAATGCTGCTGTGTTTGGTTTGCAAAGAAGAGAAAGGCTTCGCATATCTATATATACTAGCCTGATACCCGTGCTTTGCTATGGTATTTAAGTTCCAAAAATCCAGTTATAATACTGATGGTGGGAAGTTTGAAAGATAACTTTTGTTGTAGGAATTCTAATGGAGAAGATTGTAGTGTAAAGGATGAAGTGAGACTACTGTTTTTTTTCTCTACCAAAGGACCTCTCTGCAGACCACAGTGGTGGTTCTGCCCTCAGGTGCTAGGATCACCAGGCTGCTTGGTGAGCTTGGTCCTTCAGTAGACAAGAACAAAACAAAACGCAGTACATATGTCTCACTTCATTTTTCACACTACAGTCTTCTCCATTAGAATTCCTACAACAAAAGTTACATTTCAAACGTCACATCATCAATATTATAACTGTATTTACAGAATTTAAATACCATAGTGAAGCATGGGTATCAGACTAGTTTTGGAATATCTGTTCAAAATATTTTCTGTTGGCAAATAAAACATCATGATATGTATCCATGAACTCATGAAACTGCCTTATACTGAATTAGACCCTTGGCCCATCAAAATCAATATTGTCTACACAGACTGACAGCAGCTCTCCAGGGTCTCAGGCTGAGGTGTTTCACATCACCTACTGCCAGATCTTTAAACTGGAGATACCAGGCTTTGAACCTGAGACTTTCTGCATGCAAAGCAGAGGCTCTACCACTGAGCCACAACCCTTTCCTATAATGTATATAATATATAATGTTTATGTACATTAGCATCAGCTTCTTTAGAATTTTTTCCTTGCCCTTATTCCATTAGTGGAACCTAAGCAGAGATCAGCAATTGTTAACTCTTTTCTTGGCCTATATATAACGTTTTGATATTTCAATAGATGTCATGATTGGATTCTTGAAGATGCATTACAAAGTAGTTCCAGAAAATGGCCTTATGTGCTGCTGAAGGATCCCCTGTCTGTAATGAGATGCAAGTAGTATTGAATAAGGATTTTATAAACACTAAATATAATGCCATATTCCCCTTTACCAAGGGTGAAAAATTACTATATATTTACTCAGAAGTAAATTTTATTCTGCTGCTGATGTCCTGTTTTCCCCTTCATTCCTTTGTTTTTTTGCATAATGAATTACTTTCTGTTCTCTCCCAGCTTGCCATGTCTCATGAATAAATGGTTAACTATCAACTATTTGGGGGGTCTTGACCTCCCCTTTTTAACTTTCAACCTTCATCCCATCCCAAGATATGAAGGTGAGAGGGCTAGGAATCTACACCCCCCTTCAATACCGATGTTGTGCAACACCCGGCCCATTATTAATAAGACCTCGATGCTGCAAGCATATACTGTAGTGCATAAGGTAGACCTGGTGTGCGTGACTGAGACCTGGGTGAAGGAGGATGAGACAGTCTACCTGAAAGAGCTGTCCGCTCCAGGTTTCTTGGTCCTCCATCAGTCTCAAATGATGGGGCAGAGGGGTGGAGTGGCAATACTCATCCAAGAGAGTTTTTCCTTCAGGGTGCTCCCCATCCTGAAGATTGCTAGCACTGACTGTGTTGGCCTGGTGTGGGGCACTGAGGTGAACTTGGCTGTCTGTCTGGTGTACCATCCACCTAGTGCACCAGTGGACAGCCTTCTGAGCCTGCTTGAGGAGGTGGCTGCCAGGGCCTTGGAGTTCCCGAGACGTGTAGTTCTCGGGGACTTCAATGTCCGTGCTGATGTCACCTCCTCACAGCAGGCTTCAGATCTGGTGTCATCCATGGTGGCACCCAGATTGTATCAGGCCACACACATCAAGCAGGCCACACCCTGGACTTAATCTTCCACATGGGGTTAGATATGGATCTGATGGCCAAGATGTTGGTGCCATGGTCAGACCATTGTGCCCTGAAGGTCTGACTGGGTGTCTCTACTCCCCCCTGTCTAGGAGAGGAGTGGATTTATGCTCATCCGCAGAGACTAATGCACCCAATTGGGTTCCAGAACGTTCTGCAGAAGCTGATGCCCTCTGGAGATTCCCTAGATGAGCTGGTAGAGGACCGGAATGCCTGTCTCTCTGAAGCCATCGACGAAATTGCTCCCCAACGCCCTGTCCATTCCTGGCAAAAAAACATCCCTGTGGTACACCACTGAACTCAGGGGGAATGAAATGGGAACTCAGACAACTAGAGCAAGTTTGGCAGCAAGCCCATGATGAAGCCACAAGAGCATCCTGTAGGACCTTTATGAAGTCCTATGAGATGGCAGTGAGGAACACTAAGAAGGAATTATTGTCAGGCTCTCTGTGCATTTTGCAGTTTATAGCTCGCCTGTCATTGAGAGAGGAAGCTCCTCTCTCCCCCTCTCTTTGAAGTGTCCGGGGCTTGTCACCTTCCCGATGCCAAATGTCCTGGCTTGTCAAATGTCTGTGCTCTTGTTTTCTTGCTATGTAAGGCTACATGCCTATGGGGGGAAGGGGGGGGAGCTGACGGTTAGTTATGGCGGGCAAATGCCGGAGAGTGATTGGGTCCTGATCTTTAGTGCTTTTATTTGAATTCCCTATTATCTGTAGCCTTTGCACGTTTAACTTCAGTTCTAACAATAGATGTGTCTAGGATGGTATCTATCAACTGTCTCAATAAAGTTAGCATTCTACAAACTGGTTGGTGTTGAGAACTGATTTAACCAGGAACCTGACAATTATATGTAGCCAGGGGTCATTTCATAGAAAAAGAGGTACAGGAGCTCATTAGCATAACTCATTAGAATAACTTATTTGTATATGCCACACCCCCTGACATCACCAGAAGTGTGTCAAAAGGCAACACCCACTGCTCAGGCTCCACCCCAAAAATCTCCAGGTATTTCCCAACTCAGATTCAAACCTGGGCCTCCCAAATCCTTGTCTGGAACACTAACCACTACAGAACACTTCATGGGGCAGCGACTGTTGAGCAGTAGCAAGCAGCTGGGCCTGCATGAGTTATGCAAGTTGCATGGTGTCAAGTTGTCCGGTGGCTGCTGTCAGGCCTGACATGCTCTCTTCCCCCTACATTTTACTGACAGAATCAAATGCTTGAAGGCTGGAAATACTGCTGTGGTTGACAAACAGTGGCCACTGAGAGAATTCCTTTCATATAGCTACAGGTGCTGCTTCTATTATGGGTGAGGGTTGACCCAATGTATTTTCAGCTGCCATTGATGATGTATGGCAGTTGGCTAGGTACTTCCCTATGGGTCCAAATCAGAACAGAATCATAGAGTTGAAAGGGACCAGGGTCATCTAGTCCAACCCCCTGCACAATGGGGGAACTTCACAAATACCTCCCCCCTACACCCCCAGTGACTGCTGTTCCACACTCAGAAGATGGGTTTTGGCTTGCAATGAATTGAGTATGTGTCCTTTGACAAGCTAGGGGCATTTGACCTCAGCCCTGCAACTGCAATGGGGAACATGACAATATTAAGCTACTTTATAGGACTGTTTTGAGAATTACTGACAACCAATGTTCCCTCTAAGCTGTGGAGTCCTGTGAGCAAAAATTCTACTTTGTGAGCTGCTGGCCTTAAAGTTGAGAGTGAGCGATTTGGCCACTGCATACATTAATTTGCTCTGGAGCCATCCTTCCTGAGCAAAGACAAAAATGTGTGAGCCGGAGGCTAAAAAACTGTGAGCTAGCTCACCCTAACTCAGCTTAGAGGGAACACTGCTGACAACATGTCCAAAGTGCTTCAGGCACTTCAAAGTGCTTCCTAAAGGCCGAGCATTTATTTTTAATCAAGATGGGAATAGGACTAATGGTAACAAAGTTGGTCAGATTTAATGGCGTTGGATCCTTGCAGCAGAGCAACTTGCAGCTCCTGCATTCGACATTTTACGATGAGAGTCCAAAATGAAGGGGACACTTCGCAAATCCAAGCAATCCCAGTTTCAGGTGAGTTTAGACATTTATAAACACTGAGATGTAATGCTAGTGAACATAGGTGTTGTGAGTGTTCACTGGCGTATATAACAAGCTTGGGCATTCACGGAACTTCCCACTGGCTATGTTTCTGCTTGCTGGACGTATGCTGGTAAACATTCACCAACTGCGTTTGGGACTAAGTTAGAGTCCAGCGGCACCTTTAAGACCAACAAAGTTCCATT
>NW_015176475.1:28509-30482 GCF_001447785.1 Gekko japonicus
CTGCCGAGCCCCATGAGGGGCCTGGCAGTGGACCTGCAAGGCCGGCAGGAGTGCAAGGAAGCCCCGCGAAGGCCCTCCCTGGCCCCAGGCAGGCAGGGGTGGGGAGAGGCAGGGAGGAAGCAACTTACCCTCCCTCTTCTCCTGCCTCCTCCTGGCTGAATGAGGGCTGGAAGCGGGGCGGCCGGAAGCGGGGGGCAGGGCTTCGTCATGTGCCTCGCCCCCCGTACCTCACCCGAGGGAACTGCAATCCCCCGCGATCCCCCCCAAAATGACCTCTGAGTTCACATATAGCGAGGCATCTGTCTATATATATGAACTGTTAACCTCCATCCCAGTGCATTCAAGGAAGTGTGCATGCACATGAAAACCCATAACCTTAATAAAACCTTGTTGGTCTTAAAGGTGCCACTGGACTCTAACTTTGTTCTACTGCTTCAGACCAATATGGCTGCCCACCTGGATACATCTGAGGCTCTGAATGTTCGCCCCAAATTCCAACCATCTGACAAGAACACATTTTCCCCCTTACTTGCTACCTTTTGCTTGAAACAATAAAAAGAATGCAATTTTCATTAATTTCTAAAGCATCAACACAGCAAAGGACAAAGAGACCAACAGTGCAATTCTAACCAGAGCTTCCCCCTTCTAAATCCACTGACATCAATGGTCTTAGAAAGGAACAGCTGTTTAGATCTGCACTGCAAAAGGGAGAAGTCAAAAAGGCAGATCAAGGGCCACTCTTGGCAACACTACACCCTCCCCCCCCCATATACCTGGAATAAAAGGTTTTTGGTCTTAAACACTGGATACTCCCCCCCCTTATACTTGGAATAAAAGATTTTTGGTCTTAAACACTGCAGACTCTCCCTACCCCCTTATACCTGGAATAAAAGGTTTTTGGTTTTAAACACTGAAGACTCCCCCCCCCCATTTCTCCTATATAGTAATTCTGTTTTGGTGTGGCTCCTGGACACACTCCCACAGCCTTTGGCGTGCTCGGCTGCCACTCTCACCAACTCCCAATACCCTTACTGCGATGGCTCAGCCCCGCCCACAGAGCCGGCAGTCAGCGTCTCGCTCTCAGTCTGGAGGGAGATGGCAAAAGGGATGGATGCAGCAACCCCTCCACAAGGGGAGAAAGAGGCAGACCTAGCGAGTGGCAGCAAGCAAGGGAAGCACTCACCTTTGCTGCCCCGCGTGGGCCCTCTCCCTCGGCCACAAGGCCGAAGCTTTGTCAGGGCAATAGCTCAACAGGATGTACCACAGAGAAGGCTGCCCAGTGCCTTTCAAAGGCTCCCCCGCCTTCCTTCAGCAGCAGCAGCAGCGCCAGGGAGGGTCTGGCCTAGAGGAAACGAGCTGCGGCTCCTGGAAAGCCAGGCTCTCTCCTGAGGAAGACACTTCTCTTGGCTCCTGTGTGGGACTAACTGTCCCCTCAGTGACTGTTGGTAGGCAACCAACTTCTGTCAGTTAAAAAAAAAAAAGACTTTCAGTATAACCCCCTCCCCCACCCACTGCCAGCTTCACCACTTTCCTGTCAGAATAAATTTTAAATGGCTCTCTCTCCTTTTTGGCTCCACTATGGCTGGCTGGTTAATGAGGTGGGCCAGTGACCATCAAACCATTCTCTTCAACCCCCTGCTGTGTGGCTGACTTTCCCCTAGGGTTGCCAGTCTCCAGGTGGGACCTGCAGATCTCCTGCTGCTACAATTGATCTCCAGATGACAGAGATCAGTTCCCCTGGAGAAAATGGCTGCTTTGGAGGATAGACCCTATGGCATTATCCCCTGCTGAGTCCTTCCATCCCCCCCCCAATGCTGCCCTCCCCAGGATCCACCCCCAAATTTCCAGGTATTTCCCTAATCAGAGCTGCAAACTGTACTTTCTCCTCAGTGCCTGTTGCCAGGCAACCTAGTCAGTAAAAGGTCCTTTCAACACCTATTTTGGCCTTTGGGAGAAAACTCATTGGGGCCAGT
>NW_015176475.1:31150-35181 GCF_001447785.1 Gekko japonicus
TCTTAAACACTGGAGACTACCTCCCCCCCCCAATACCTGGAATAAAAGGTTTTTGGTCTTAAACACACACAGGAGACTGGGTGTGGTGGTGGAGGGAAGCAAAGGCTTTTAAAATGGCTTATTCAAATAAGATACCTGGATGGGGGAGAGCATCTGTTTGGCATGCAGGGAGTCCCAGGTTCAGTTCCCAATCTCCACCGCCCAAGCGCATGAGAGGCATCATCACCCCAATGTCTGTGGCCCTCAGAAGGCTGGCTCAGCGCACACATGGCTGCCCATCACTGTCTGCTCAGCAGAGGAGTCCTCTCTCTGACCGAGGCCAGGTCAAGTAGCCCCGCCCTGCCCCACCGGAGGCCCAATGCATAAAGCCAGCTACAGCTGGAGCAGTGGACTCCAGGCCATGCACAGACAAGCAGCTGCCGCCGAGAGGGCAGCTGCCACCGTGGCCGCTGTCGTCATGGGATGAACTGATGGAGCCCTCTGGGCATCATTGCCACCAGAAGAGTCACGTTCAACTGTCCGCTTCTGCTCCCAGGCGTGCTGGTTTTAAAAACAGAAGACTCTCCCCCCCCCAGTCAAGCTAGGGAGGCTGTGGGAGGCTTGCACACGCTCTGAGCCTCCCCACTTCCCAAAAGAAGCCCCACCACCCACCCTGGAGTCTCCTGCATTTAAGACAAGCATGCCAGGGAGCAGCAGGAGCAGCATCAGGCAGCCGAGTGTATATCCTCTGGCAGCGATTGTGCCCAGAGGGTGCTGTCAGATCATCCCATGGCGGCAGCAGCTGCCCTCTCTGCCATGGCTGCCCATCTGTGCATGGCCGGCAGGGGTCCACCGCTCCCCAGCTGCAGCCACCTTTATGTGTTGGGCCCCCAGCAGGATGGGGTGAAGCCACTTGGCCCGGCCTCGATTGGAGGGAGGACTCTTCTGCCAAGCAGTCGGTGGCAAGTGGCCACGTGCACGCTGAGCCGTCCTTCCCCCTTCCGTCACTGTATACTTTACTGCCGGAACACTGTTCTGGCTAGTTCCACCTGGAAATGACCCCTGTGTAGCCTCCATTGTGTCTGCTAGATCTCACCCAGCTCAATTATTTAGGGTAATTAGGTCGCTTACATCCTTCTCAGAGCAGATCCAAAATAGTAGTAATCTGGCCATAAGCTGTGAGGCATCTGTGAGTTTTTTTGCAGGTAAAGTCCTGTCGCTCTACCATGACCTCCCAGCCAATACTGATACAGTACATGAACTGGAGGGCCCTTGGCCACCTTTGGATTCAGTTTTTGACAACTTCACCCAGCTCTCCTAAGCTGACGTCAACAGGATTCTGGGTGCTGTTAGGCCAACCACCTGCCACTTAGATCTGTGCCCCTCTTGGCTGGTGAAAGCCAGTGGAGAGAGGTTACAAGGTCCCCTGGAAGATATTATCAACTTATTCCTGGGTTCAGGGGTCTTGCCGGTGGGACTGAAGGAGGCAGTGGTTGTTCCACTCTTAAAGAAGCCAACTTTAGATCCTATGGATGCCAAATATCGACCAGTCTCAAAGCTTTTGTTTCTGGGTAAGGTAACTGAGAGAGCAGCTTCAGACATTTCTGACTGACAGATCGATGTTGGATCCATTCCAGTCCAGCTTCTGCCCCAGACATGGGATGAAGACAGCGCTGGTTGCCCTCACAGACAATCTCTGCAGGCAGCTGGATTGAGGCAGGTCAACACTGCTGATATTGCTCCATCTCACAGCAGCGTTTGACACAGTCAGTTATGATCTATTCACCCACCACCTTGTTTTATATTTATTTATTTATATTTATTTGATTTTATACCCCACCCTCCCCACCAAAGCAGGCTCAGGGCGGAGTTTATGAGGTGGCCTTGCAGTGGTTTACCTCATTCCTCCATGGTTGGGGATGGAGGGTGGCATTGGTTGACAGGGTGTCCCCAAGGTACCCGTTGGTGTGTGGGGCTCCTTAAGGGGTGCTCCTCTCCCCAATGTTATTCAACATCTATATGTGCCCCCTCACACAGTTGGCACAGAGGTTTGAGCTGAGATGTCACCAGTACACTGATGACACCCAACTATTTCTGTTGATGGCCAGCTGACTGGTCCTATGAACTTAGCCGAGGGTTTGGAGGCTGTGGTAGGGTGGTTAAAGCACAGCTGGTAGAAACTGAATCTTTGTAAGATGGAGGTTCTGTGGCTGGGGGGGGGCATGATTGGGTAGCCAGCTCCCAGCCCTTGACAGAATGCCCTTAACACTGACACAGACTGTTAAGAGTCTGCTCGTGATGCTGGATGCCTCCTTATCCATGAAAGCCCAGGTTGTGAAGCTTGCCCGGCTGGCATTTCTCCAACTATGCCAGGTCAGGCAACTGGCTCCCTACTTGTCACACCCTGACCTAGCCATAGTAATCCATACTATGGTCACCTCCAGGATAGACTACTGTAACTCAGTGTACATGAGCCTACCTTTGAGACTGACCCAGAAACTTCAACTGATCCAAAATGCAGTTGCGTGGGTTTTTACTGGGAATCCCCCGGATGGCACATATTCAACCTGTGCTGCATAAGCTGCACTGGCTCCCAGTGGAGCACCAGATCAAGTTCAAGGTTTGGTTTTGACTCTTGGGGCTTCCGGTCTGGTCTCTGTGAATGGCGGTCACAACTCTGGGAAGCTCCCGGAGGTGATTCGCCCACGCACACCTAAGGGGGGGGATCCGCGCCAGCGGAGACCCTAAGGAGCCTCAGGAAGGGGTTCCGATCCGGGGCGCTCAGGGGATGTGCCTCTTTCCCGGCCCCGAAGGTCGGAAATTGAGGCTTGCCCCATGCCCCAATGGCCCTTGCTGTGGCAGTGTCCTGTACAGGGACTAGCAGAGTCGCCGGACGTCACTGAGTGATGAAGCGAGGAAGTGAAAGCATAAAGAAAGAGACAAGCGGCTAACTGTGAGTTGGAGATCAAATTACAAGCTACCGGCGAAAGCACATTCCGTCCCTCGGGAAAGCCAGAGGGAGGAGGGAGGATTCCCCCCCCACTCGAGAAAGAGAATTTTTTGAAAACAGAAAGGGGGGGCGAAGGGAAGTTTGGCAAAAGTAAATTACCTTTTGGGAGAGGGCTGAAAACGGAGTAGGGAGTGATCCCTCTGCTGCGCAACACGAACTTTTAAAAAGTAAACAAAAACTGAAAATGGTGGGGCTGAAAAAGTTCTTGGAGAGGCAGACAAAGAAGATGGGAGGAACTTCCGGTCTTAGCCCTGCCCCTGCAGGGGCTGCTGTCAATCAGCAAGAAGGGGAGATGCTCCGCCCTCTGCTAGATGAACTGCAGAAAATTAACCAAAAACTGGACAGCATGGAAAGTGCCTATAGTATTCAACAGAAGCAGATGACAGAGACAGGCAAGAAGGTGGATGAAATTGCAAAGAAGTGTCTGGTATCAACGGAAGAAATACAGAAAGTCAAGAAGGTCAGTAAAGTAGAAAAACACCAAGAGAAGCAGGATAATAAACTATTATTGCTTTTGGAGACCAGACGATCAGAATTTTGAAAGATGTTCCATTTGAAATTAGAATGAAGAGAAAGGAATATAAAGGGTTGACCATGTTCTTGCAAAGCCACCAAATTAATTATAAATGGTTGATACCCGAAGGACTTGTCTTTAAGTTTAAAGACAGAAGAGAAAAGATAGACTCCATCTTCAAGGCTCAAGACTTTTTGAAGAGGCACGCCAGCTCAGAGGACGAGGCAGAACTCGCTAAGTGGATGGCAGGAACTAGCGAAGAAGACAGCAGCTCGGAGGGAGAGGTGAAAGATGAGGAAGACAAAGGAGTGGCTAGAGGGCCAAAATACAATTTAAGAGGCAAAAAAGGGAAGCACCCCAACGATTGAGAACTAGTTCGGAGAGCGCATTAAAAGACAATACTAACCCCAAAAGGACATTATTAAGACACTAACTAACCAGTTTTGAAAGATATAGAAGAAAAAGGGATTGTCCAGCTGCAGAAGAAGATTTTGACTTTGACTTTACTAATAAAAGATTAAAATACTA
>NW_015176475.1:35193-44200 GCF_001447785.1 Gekko japonicus
CCTTCCTAATTTTCTGAAATGTAAAAGCAATAAAATTCTCTCCTTTTTAGGAGAGGGAAATTTAAAAAAAAAAAGGGGTTGGTTTTGACTCTTAAGGCCCTTAGTAGTCAAGGTGTTGGTTTTGACTCTTAAGGCCCTTAGTAGTCAGGGACCCTCATAACTTTGGGACTGCCTCTCTCAATATGCCTTGAATCAAGGGAAATGCCCAGAGACATTAATTAAAAATTTGCTCCACATTTTCATTACAGCTATTTTATGTTGTAATGTATTTCAATGGAGCCCATGCAAGTCAATTGGCCTCCCCACCTTAAGTTTCTACTGCAGAGATTCCCTGGGACTTTAATTTTGTTGTACTGGGCTTCTATTGCCTTGGGTGGGGGTTGCTTTTTTCTCCTTTGGAAAAAATGGAGAATAGGGCACCTTCTTTGAAGGGGGGGTGTAACTTGGACCTCGTAAATCCAATCCTTACCAAACCTGGAGGGCAGGTAGTGGAGAGTCAGCCAGAGATTCCCTGTGAGTTTGGTGTCTCTAGCATGCCGCTGTCTCTACCACATCTCAAACCTCACAAATTGAATCAGTTTGTTTAGCCCCTAAAAGTCCATGACAGTTTGTGATTTGTGAACCACGCATGTCAAGAACCATGAACCAAACCACATTTTTCTGGTTCACATTCCTGGCTTCCATTATCTTCAATAGGTCTTCAAGCCTCTCCCATTGTTTCCAATGAGCAATCCTGTCATTCCTTTTAGTACATCCCTTCTGCTGGGCTTGCAACCCCCCTCCCCACTTGGAGTGTTATTCTGTGCTTCACATCAGTTTTTTTGAGCTGGGATTGCCATACTGGCACTGGGTTCTGCTGGGCACTAGTACATCACACTGGTTCCACTGAGCTTGCAAAAATGCCTTAGTCTTGTTGGGTTTGCACTGCCACAGTGGCACTGGTTCTGCTGGGCACATTGTACTGATTCTGCTGGACTTGCAAAAATGCCCTGCACCTTCAGTTTCTACTGCAGAAATTCTCGGGGACTTTGATTCTGTTCTGCAGGGCTTCTATTGCCCTTGCCTTTTTTTGCTGTCTTTCCCTCGCCATTGTTGGGGCACTTTCTTTGGGAGGCCATAACTGGGACCCCGTAAATCCAATTTTCACAGAATTTGGAGGGCAGGTAGAGGAGAGTCAGCTGGAGATTAGTTTGGTGTCCCTAGCACACTGGGGAGGCCTGTTCTACAGCATCATGAACCTCATGAACTGAACCAGTTCACTTAGCCCCTAAAAGTTCATGACTATTCGTAGTTGGTGAATCAGGCACACCAGGAACCATGAATTGAATGGCATTTTCCAGGTCTGTGACTATCCCTAGTCAGATCACAG
The DNA here is from genome assembly GCF_001447785.1 of Gekko japonicus. Classification (NCBI taxonomy): domain Eukaryota; kingdom Metazoa; phylum Chordata; class Lepidosauria; order Squamata; family Gekkonidae; genus Gekko; species Gekko japonicus. The sequence goes on from NW_015176475.1 coordinate 36,563, forward strand.
AATCTAAGCAGTGTCAGCCCTAGATAGTGTTTGGATGGGAGACTGCCAGGGAATACCAGGGTCATGATGAGGAGACAGGCAATGTCAAACCACCTCCTTTCTCATATTAGCAGACATAGTTTAAATATAAAGTAAATATAGACAAGAGATCTTTTCCCAGTGTTGAACTTATCAACCACTGTAACAACTCAAATCAGGGTAAAGGGGCCTTGTAAAGGTACTGGCCTGTGACCCAAAATGAAGCTATTTAGGGGGGTGGAAAAGTTACACATTTCTGGACTGCTTTTACAATAGGTCTCTGATTGTCCGTACCTTAATTAGACATAGTGAAGTTCTTCATGAGGAAAACTCTTAAGGCAGTAACAAGACATGAAAAGATTTCCCCCCAATAATTTTCTACCAGTTAAATTATTCAGTGGAGAGGGTCCTTGTTTCTCTGTGCAGCTGGTAATGAAAATTAACTGATCATCTTTCACATGGAGAATTATGGAAACCTGACCAAAGGCCAGGGACTGCTGTGCTGGGGACCCTGCTGGGGGACAGTGTGCTCCAGTACCTTCCCCAAAGTCTCTCGCAAGTCTCAGAAGCGAAGGAAGGGGAGATGATTACGGTTATACTGTTCATCCTCCGGAGAAGGAAGCTGTGAATTCTAATTGGTAGGTTGACTACAGCTTCAATCAATAAATTGGGAGGGTCAATCTTAATTTACAAGGCTGACAGTTAAGATCATCCTTGTTTTATTTTTGAGGCTCTTTTAGTTCCACTGCATGACCTAGTACTGAATGAAACATAAATATTAAAGCTGGGTTTAACAATGGAAGGCAGTTTGGTTTATTAACTTGCAAGTTATGTGATATATCAGAGGAGTATGCAAATTATTCAAATATTTATTTATATTTATTTATTTATTTATATTTATTTATTTATTCTTCATAATAATAAAATAATAAATTTGTTTTAAAGGTGATGATCAAATTCAGTCCTACTTTTATTGGACCTACATTTTCTGCACCTGCAAGTAGTAGATTACCCTTGGTTTATGACTAATTTAAATCCAGAAATTAAAAATAATAAACTGAAATAAATAAAAAAGCTGAATAAATAAATTAAGCTGAAATAAAAAAAAATACTGAACAAATGTCCAAGCCCTGCATAACTTCACAGCCTAAAGGTTTCATGCATCCAAATTTGGGGGTGGCAGTTAGAATGAAAATAGGGGGTGGCTTTCAAACATAAGAACTTTGAGCCTACTCATGTTTCACTCAAATGAATTCTAAAGCAAACCCCCCACATTCCAGCCAGGACAATTGCTGAAATATTAGCTGAGTTACAAAAACAAACAAACAAAACCCCATTCAGGTCTATTTTATTTGTCCTCTTTTGTTCCACTTGCTCCAGCATGAAAGTTGCTATTTAAATTTCAGCAGCCGTGTTACAAGAGGATGAGTATCTGTTCCAAACCATCACCCTGAGAGCTTTTCAAAGGAATGTTTGCACAGTTCGATTCATTTCAAAATGCTCAGCAGAGCCAGCCTCCACACATACACCCCCACTCCAGTCAAACTCATACCAGCAACTCTTTTCTGCTCATATCCAAGGGTGTAAAGTATAGGTCCTGGGATACTGGTCCACAAAGCCCTTATATGCAAACATAAGCCACTGTTTGTATTTGCCTTCACATGGTCAGGACTCAATAGTGAAAAGTCCAAAGCCTGTTTTCAATATCCACTCATCCATCGTCAGCCTGCCAGCAATTGCTTCCAAACTCCTCCCCACTACTCCTTTGAAGCAAAACTATTTTAATTTCATGATGCAATCTCAAACATTACCCAGAACTGACTCTACTGTCATAGAGCAGGAAAGGGAGAGTAAACAACCTGATGGAGATAACCGGAAACACGAGAGGGAAGCCAAAACCAAAGCAGCTGCTCTGCTGGTTCTAATGATGCTATTTGGGTTGGGACAGAAACCACTTTGCTCTTGCCAATGGTCTGGTGTTAGTCTTGGCAGGCCCAAGGGATGATACAGAGCAGGTTGATCAGCAACGCTCACAGGACGCTATATGTTTTAAAGGCAGCTTCTTTTGTACACACACAGAGAGAATAGCACAGTACTACATAAGAACATTCATGTATCATTCAGTAGTGGTTACAAAAACAGACTGCCAGATACAAAGCCACTGCCAGCCCTGTGAACTAGCACCATGCAGATTGGAACTGCAGTAAATTGCAGTGTAGACAAGCACTTTGTAATGTCTGCGGCATTTATCATATATAAAAAAAAGAATTAGCTCAGGATTAGGGCTGTAAATTTACTGTGTTCAAAGAGCTAGGCGGATGTTCAGCAGTATAGACATGATAACCACAGTTAATATTCCCTTTCATCTTAAAATTTTGTCTTATAATATTTCCTGTCCTGATCATCATCTCTGATCAAACACTGAGCCCTTAGTGCAGAGTGTGCTGGCTTGGGCTTCTAGGAAAATGTTTTTGTTGGAGATCACTTGCGGCTCTGAAGCATAAATAGAGCTGGTGTGGCAGTGCTTGCTTTACTGGATTTTCGAATGTTATTTGTCCTTTCTGGCATAATTTCATGCTTGTTTCTGCAGCTCTCATGACACCATTCTGATGGGTTATGTTATCTATGCACTTTGCTAGAAAACCCTCTCCTGCAGAAAAACAGCTTGGGAGGGGATTTTAACTACAAAGACAGCTGGAGGGAAAGGGTTAAACAGCCTCTTCCTACTTTCTTTCCCCTCTCAGTTCCTCCACTTACAACCTCCTGTGGCTGCATTTAATTCTTAGAAAATGTTAAAAGGTTGCTATACATGTCTGCTATAGAGTGACAAGTTTGGCCCTTAAGAATCTTATAGAATTTTAAAGCATTTCAGGAGTCTGTTGCATTTATTGGTTTTCTTCAAATTTTAACAAGTCCTTTTTCTCTCGCTGACAAACATACCAAGACATTGTGAATTCAGCAACAAAATCTCATCGGCTCATGACTGCACACAGAGAACATGCCAAGTGTAGGATAGGATTAATAAACCTGCACTCTGGACACACCCAAAAACCAAAATGGGAATTAAAAATAGCTTCATTCTTCTGTTCTCTTAAGTGAAGGCTTAGATTTTTTGCTTAACCATCTGCAAATATAAACTTCCCTTGAGGATTAACAGTCCAACTTGGAGAGTGAAAACGAAATGAACAAGATGGCATTCTCTGGCCCAGAGAATCCGGCCCTACCAGCAGATAGCAAAGCCGTACTGCCGTGGGCCGCCTTTGCCTCCATTGAGGGAGGAAGGGGAGACATGTATCCTGGTCAGCTACGTGACCTGCACGGGGGTGGAGCTCCAGATCTCCAGGCCCCACCGGGAGGTTCCCTTAACAGCAGGCTCCACTCCCAGTCAACCAATTCTTGCGAAGAGCTTGGCTGGGCAGGAGGCCTTTGCTCCTTCCCCCCGAGCTCAGTAGTGCGGCCTACCAGATCTTAGAGGGGACTCAGGGAGCGGCGCGGTCCTGCGGAGGACTGCGACCGTGTCTGGGCTCCCTTCAGCACAGGAAACGGTGGTGGTGGAGCATTGGTAGCGTCCTGCCCAATGAGTCAGCGCTTGGCTGAGCCCAGCAGGACTACTGGTGACCCGGGGCTTATTTGGGGAGGTGGGCATCGTCGGTGCTGCTGGTCACTAAGGGGCTTTAAGCAGGGGTGGGTTACTTGCTTTGCAACCCCCCCCCTGTTGGTTGATTGCTGCGATCGGCTGGCCCTCTCCCTTGCACGTGGGTGGGTTTTTCTCTCTTCCCGGACGGGGTTCCCCTTTCCATTCCTGGATGGTTTCACTTTTCAGTGGCAGCTTTCCCCTTATTAGCTCTGCTTTTGCTCGGGTGGTTTGTGGGTGACTCTAGCCTGGGAGAACTAGGTGTGATTTCTCACTCCCCACAGGCAGCTGCTGGATGCATCGAACAGGCCTTAGTGGTGAGAAGACGCTCTGTAAGCTTAAGGAAGTGTGGGGTGTATGCGCATCCTCCCCCTTTTTTCTTTCTCTGTGTGAATGTGTAATTTGGCCTGAAAGCATGGATCCCAATAAAGGAAAGATGGGGGATGTGAGCAAGGAGCCTGCTCTGGAGCCCCTCCCCCAAGAGCCACCTGCTAAGCCCAAGTGGGTGGCCCCACACCCTAGGCCCCCCATTAAGCGGGCAGCCCCAATCCCTCGGTCTCACGAGGGGCTTTTGGCAGTGGAACAGGCCATAGGAGTTCACACGCCTGCGGGGTCTGATGGCCAGGAAAGGGGGCGTCGGCTTCCAATACACAGTTTCAAGCTTCTGTATTGACCCATTTGTCCCTTGTTGAAGCTAGAATAGCCAAGCCATCTGGCTCTGGAGGGGTACCTGACCCTTGCAGCGACAAGGATGCGGTGCCTTCAGGCTCGGGAACAATGCGGGAACATTCTGCATCTAAGGGAGGTGCGAACGCACCGGCGACTCACGATGCTGCAGGTTGGATAACCAAGTCATCCAGCTCTGGAGGGGCACATGACCCTTGCAGCAGCAAATATGTGGTGCCGGCAGACACAGTGACAACTCGGCAGCATTCTGCATCAGCAACGGGACATAGTGGGCCCATTGAGAGGAAGCAGGTTCTCATCTGTGGTCACAGCTGTGTTTTTGGGCAGCACATTGGGCACAGAGAACTGCGTTGGATCTCAGCCGGGCCTCAGTCAATGGGCCACCATCGGACGTGGGTGCCATTGCCCTCACTGGGCAGGCCTCCTGGCTTTGTTGTTTCAGGGGGGCCATGTGCTTCCCCCTGACGGGTTGGTGGTGTTCCTGGCTGGTAAAGATCTGGGGCCCACACGCCTTCCCCCTGACATGCCAGAGGGGCACTAGGGAGGTAATGATCTGGGGTTTGTCAAGGGGGGAAACCTTGACTCTCTGGGCTATGGAGGACCCTGCAGGTCATTCGGGCATGTGGGCTGGGGGTTAGTATAGCATGGTCGGCTATGATTTCCAAGAGTGTCTGGCATGACATCCAGACCCCACAGGGGATTGAACGGGCCCACCAAAAGGCTAACAGGGATGTTCGGAAAGTTGGATGCAGGGTGGGGCTGCTTGCCAGCCCACCCGCGCATTCACGGTGGGGGCATTCGGCCTAAGCTGAAGCTTGACCTCGGCTGTGGCAGGATTGGGGATGATAACAGAAATGTGGCTAAGGGGAGCACCAATTAATTACTTCAGGCGAAAGGAGTTTGGCCAGATTAGTCTTTGGGTTAAGCGACCCGGGGAAAGATGGCAAACTGCCTTGGGGACTGCATGGATCGATCGGCCGCTTAAGTTCTACGACTTGGGGCTGGATCTCCAGGGCATGTATTTCATCATGCCTGCCGGCGGAGAGCCACACAGGTTGGCTCAAGCTGGGGGTGGGGTGGCTCCACGTCCTGTGACTGGGGAAGGGTCAACACTGACCCTTGTTCCGGATCATGCCGCTTTCCATATTTTGCCCTTGCCGTTATTTCCAACTGTAATTCAGTAAAGTGGCCCATAGTTCATCCAACCTTCTGTGTCTGACTCTTTATTCCGAGTATGGGGGCAAAGGAAGGCAAAGGACTAGCAGCAGATGATCTAAAGAGAAGGCAGGCCTACAAAATGGATTGCCAAGAAAGGGTTTTATTTGGTCTAACCACACTTTGTATTGAGACATTTTTATTCAAGATCAGTTAAATGTTAAGCTCCTTGAGAAGCCCAGCCTGTGAGAAAACTTTCTCTGCAGAAGGTATGGCAGAATGCTGGTTCCCATGTGACGTTCACCATCTTTATATGTTGAGGTGAAAATACAAACTTATATTAATTTGTAAATATGGAGTACTTTTTGAACCAATGTTTAATCATGTGTAACTAGTGATCTGGGTATCTGGATTGTTACTAAATATTTGGCTCTAGGCCCACACCCATCAATTTTCTGATTATTATCATTATATGTTTGTCACAGGTAAACCAATGAGCATAACACAAAGCTAGCCCCAGAGTTATCCTAGGTTCTGAATCACACTCCTGTTTTTTCTAGGGACAACTGGACAGAGTACAAAAATAAAACAAAACATGAAATCCCCTTTGGCATTATGAAGAAACCTTACTAGCATTTGCAAACTGACAGTGCAGTCCTAAGCAGAGTTATAGCCTTGTCAACTCATTGGTTTTGATGGATTCAGAAGAGTTAATTTGGCACAGGACTGCACAGTGTCTGGTTTTAAAAAAAGGCTAATGATAACATAAACTCTAAGGATTCATCAGCACAGGGAAAATGGCCATCAAGTATATATTTAGAATTTGGAGATACATTAAAGTAATAAAGATCCAATGAAGCACGACCTTCAGCTTTTAAAATTCTTAACAACCAATGTCATACAAATTACAGTATATCACAAGGCGAACAATAAAAGGGACCAAGATGCTCCTGGTCAGGAGTCCCTGTAGGACAGATAATTTGTTTTATGGAGTTCACAGAAATTATTCACACAGTCTTGCCATTGGCTATGGACTGTGTGTGTATATTAAATACGTCTTCCTTTTACCACCCAAGTGCCTGTGTCAAGCCATGATCCAATGACTTCTTTATAGGGTTGCCAACCTCCAGGTGGGACCTGGAGATCTCCTGCTTTTACAACTGATCCCCAGCTGACAGAGATCAGCTCCCCTGGAAAAAATGGCTGCTCTGAAGGGTGGACTCTATGGCATTGTACCATGCTGAGGTCTCTCCCCTCCCCAAACCACATCCTCTCCTGGACCTACCCCCAAAGTCTCCAGGTATTTTTCAACCCAGACCTGGCAACCCTACTTCTTTATTCAGTGAGTGACTGCTTGTGGATTTCACAGCCACAAGATGTAATGACCGCTGATTAGATGACTTTAAAAGGGGATAACTAACCCATGATGACTAAGTGGAACCTCCATGTTAGGAGGCAACTTCTGTTTGAATTCTAGTGGCTAGGGTGCAGCAGCTGGGGGAGTCCTTGGCCACCCACTGGGTGCGTTCAGACGGGGCGTTTCTGCCGGCAGAAACGCGATCACACTTACCTCCATCTTCCGGATTTCTCCATTGGACGCCCGCTCACACGCTGCGGGCGTCGGCGTTTGGTGTTTTTTTTTAAAGCACAGTTTGAGCATGCGCATAGGCAGCCATTTAGAGAATGGCGATCTTTGTGCATGCTCAACAAATCAGTTTGATCCATTATTTTATACATCAAGCTGGGATCTATTTCTCTACACATTAGTAAGGAAGGCCCTGTGCACTATGAAAATACAACCAATTGCTTTTCAGTGGTGTCTCTTTAATGCAGTCATAATGAATAGGGAGACAGGTATATAGCATATTCTCTGAATATAAGCCAACTTGCTTATCTACCCATCTATATGGGAGCATGAGCCATTCCAGGCCTTGTAGCCATATGGGCAGATGAGTGAATTGCTGGTTTATCTAGTCTTGTAAAATTTTAATGGGCTAGGTGATCAAAAGGATAAAAGGCTTGAATGGACACTGAGAAAAGATTATGAAAAAGTACCCTTAAACATATTAGAAAGTTTCACTCCAAAGGAGGGAAGCAAGATTATTATTAAAATACAGAACAGGGATACTCAGTGGCTCAGGACC
>NW_015176475.1:45008-49435 GCF_001447785.1 Gekko japonicus
AAAGAGGTGCAGGAGCTCATTAGCATAACTCATTCGCATAACTTATTTGCATATGCCCCACCCCCTGACATCACCGGAAGTGTGTCAGAAGGCAACACCCACCGCTTAGGCTCCACTGGATTGTTTTGGATTGCTAGCTATTGGGGGAGGGGAATGTAGCAGATCTGTCCTCGCAGAGGAGGGAGAACTTGTACCTGAATAAAACTTGGTCTTAAAGGTGCCACTGGACTGTTTTGGGCCAGGGGGTTCTGCAACTTACCTGGCTGCTTCTTGCTCTGACTGAGGGCTGCTGGGAGCAGGGGGTGGGGCTTGTTACATGTGCCCACCCCCTGGGCTCTTTACTACCGGAGCGCCACTCCTGTGCGCTCCTGCAGGAAATACCCCTGGTTATCTCTATATCTCTGGACTGCAATAACACACTTACTTGGGAGCAAGCATCATTGGACTTAATCCAAGGTAAACCTTCATAAGATTAGACTGCATTACTTTATCCAATTTCATATTTAACAGGAATGCTTTTGATTTCACCATTAATCTCAAGATTCATAGAGCCATTGGTTATGAGCTTTTATTCTAAAAAGGTGGGCATGGTATTTCCTTGGGGTGATACCTCCTTGGAATTAAGCTTGCTGCATCCAATAGGAGACAGAGAGGCTTGTTCTGTAACTGAAAGGAACAAAAGCATACTTACCAAAGAAGTATAGCTTTCAGTTGAATTATGGTAAAGATGAAATTCTGAACACATTTACTTGTAAGTCCATCCAGTAGGGCTTACTCTCAAGTAATTGTGCTTAGAACCAAAGTGACAAATAACTTCTCCTACGAGCTTTTCTATCTCTTACTAAATCAAAGTTTTAACTAAGCTGATTTTGTTTGCCTGCCACAGGGTTGCTAACTCTGGGTTGGGGAAATTCCTGGAGATTTTGGGAGTGGAGCTTGGGGAGGGTAAGTGCTTCAGTGGTGTATAAAGTGATAAAGTCCACCGTTCAAAAGATATTTTCTCCAGGGGAACTGAATGTCATTCCTGGAAATCTCCAGTACCAACCTGGGAGTTGGCAAGCCTATCAGCCTGATCAAATGTTATATGCTGACCTTCATTTTTGTTTTTATTGTTTTTTTAAGCTTTCCTAGGAATAAGCACTATTGAGTAACCTTGAGTAGGATTCCTTGTTCACCTGCTACACAATAAAACATTATAACAATTAAAACCTGAAACCTGTATGTAATTCTTTATTATTTGGTTTATGGATGTATGGTTTCACCTTTGGTCCTTATCTATACCATTGTATATACATGATAATTAGCAATACCATACCTTAATTATACTGTTATGCCTTGAACATTAGACATTCACATTTCAAATAAAATTCAAATAATAAAAATCAGATTTTCATATCAGTTCCAGGTCTTTCTGTTACAGATTTTCAGACACCTCTACATACCCAAATAGAAATATATGGTAGAGTGATGACAGTTACTCTAAACAAATCACTCATGTAAAACATCTTTACTCTTAAGAGTAAAAAGACACTCTGAGAACTGAGGCTGGTTCTGTTGGTTTAGCTGGATTGCCCTTCAGTCTGTCCCACAGTGCCCTCTTGATCTGTTTGCAAATAGAGGTAAAAATGTGTACAGGGTGGAGGTTGCCTCCTAAAATGCCCTTATGTATTGATCACTGCAAGAGCCCCAAAGGCATTGAAGGAAGGCAGTAGCTGGCAGTGTTGACCTCCCCAGGTGTTAATGAGATTCCCAGTAGTGTCTTCTTGCAGCTGCTACAAGCTAAAGGAAGTAATTTATAGCTGTAGACTGTTTATACACTTAGAGGGCACTTAATTGTCTTCCCACAAGGGATTAAAAATGCCCTTTCACACCAAGACCAAATCACTAATCATATGACCTCTGTTAACCCCTAAGATGCCAGTACTCTTTGAACACTAGGGAAAGTGAGTCCTTTGTCATTTGAAATGTCACAGGATAGGCATTGCACAACATAGAAGAAACTTCTGGATGGAATGGAGTATCCAGAGTTCTAAAATGTGAAGATTAAACTGGTGCCCTCACTATAGATGCACTGGACACTGAAAGCACTGGAAAGGTATTTGCAAATACTGGGGACACTAAATGAAAGTCCCTGTCTAGTACAACCCACTCTTGTAGTGCTTCCTCACCAAGCTCCTACATCTAGGCATGTTCAGTATGGCTAACACATGCTCCTAGTACATTGTGATAATCAAAGGGAATGACTAAAAGACACAGGCTTGTATTGTACACTACCACTTTGCTCAGCCAAGTCTGAAGCCTTCCTACACCCTAGAGGCTCTTTCATTCAGGAAGATTTCTTGGGTTGCAGGAAATCTTCAAACTTGGCAGAGTGGAGAGATCTACAATACAAGCCACAGGGTTCAGACCTGACTCACCAGTGGACTAGCTTGCCTGTATCCCAAGGAAGAATTTGATTCCTTGTGCCTGGAACTCAGTACTATATGGTGATAATAAAATCAAGTCCAAATGATTTTCACCATATCTTATGCCCTAGGAGACCACCAAATTTAAGACATTCAAACAACAACCAGCACTTATTTTTCTACCCCATATAACTCCATGTTTCTATCTATACAATGCTTTACGTGTCGATTCACTTCCACACATCTGTCCAACATTTCTTCCTGAACAACTTTGTCAATGCAGGAGTAATCTCATTGGGATAATTTTTGACAAGATTAAGAGGGAGAAATAATAAATTGTGTTTTGAGAACCTGTCCTGGGAGAAAAAGTCCCTTTGGCCCCGGTCACACGGAAGGTTTTGGGCCAGGAGAGGGACGGATCGTGGACGCAGCAAACGGGTGCGATCTCACCGCAACATCTGGGAATCGGTGCACACCCGTCCCCGATCCGGCCCTTCAGGCCGAAAACCCGCTACAAAAAAGAACCACCCCTAGAGGTGGACTTACCAGAAAGGCCGCGGCAAGCACAACTGTGGGATTGCTGGCGCGTCCTTCTGCCGGTGCATCCAAGGCTCCTGGCCGAATTGCGCATGTGCACGCATGCGCAGCCGGCTGCCTTGGTCTCTGGTCGGTGGCTTCCTCCCTGGCATCTAATCATGCCAGGGAGCAACGGCGCAGCGGTTCAAGGGATCTTTGTGATCCCGCTGCTGCGTGTTTCTTTTGGTGCGGCTCTGATTAGCCACACTTTGCCTGTGCTCTTTTTCTGCCGTGTGGCAGGGACCCTTGTTGGGATATTTACATGTTGCTTACACTTCCAGTCATTATACAGTTAATTGTTGTTGTCAGTAAGCAGGAAATTACATAGCCAATCTATAACCAATTAAAGTAGTGTTTAGTTAGCCAGGGAAAATTTGCAGGAGGTGTTAGTAAAATGAAGGGGTCTGTAATCTTTCTATTGATTAATCAATTTGTTGCTAGAAGAAATGCTTTGATGTTCTATGCAGTTGTTTGCATCTCTTACAATCCTCAGTCTGTGAGCAAGAAGAAGAAGCCATTAGGCAGTACTGTAAAGATGTAGTCAGAATAGGTTGAATAGAAATATTACTTTTTTTAAATCTCCAAAGTTCCCCAACCTCATGTTTTGTTTTTACTAAAGTATTTTCTATTTAAGCAATTTATTTATTGATTTATTTTCATTGCATTTATACCCTGCCCTTCCTGCGAACGGGCTCAGGGCGGCTTACAAGAGCACAAAGTGCATATATATATAGTGTACAATATATAAATTGGATAAAACAGTTAAAAAACCAATACCATCAGGATGCAAGAAAAAGAAGAGAAAACTCCCTCATTTTGCATAGCAGAGGAGAAAACTAGGGCCACAGTTGAGTGTTACACGGTCTTCCGGCAGTAACACTTTCTGGAGAAACGGTGGTAGTAGTGGCAGTGGTGGCTCCTACTCATATGCCTGGCAGAAAAGCTGCGTCTTACAGGCCCTGCGGAACTGGAAAATGTCCCGCAGGGCCCTGATCTCCTCTGGGAGCTCGTTCCACCAGATAGGAGCCGCCACTGAAAAGGACCTGGCCCTTGTTGCTGCAAGCCTGGCCTCATCGGGGCCCGGGGTCACCAGCTGGTGTTCTGACCCTGACCAAAGTGCTCTTTGGGGAATATGTGGGGAAATGCGGTCCCTCAGGTATGTCAGACCCAGGCCATGTAGGGCTTTAAAGGTAAGCACCAGCACTTTGAAGCGAATCCGGTATGCTATAGGAAGCCAGTGCAGTGCTTTCAGCATAGTTCGGGTGTGCTCCCACCTAGGGGCGCCCAATGCGGTCCCTCAGGTATGTCAGACCCAGGCCATGTAGGGCTTTAAAGGTAAGCACCAGCACTTTGAAGCGAATCCGGTATGCTATAAGAAGCCAGTGCAGCGCTTTCAGCATAGGTCGGGTGTGCTCCCACCTAGGTGTGCCCACCAACAACCTAGCC
>NW_015176475.1:53273-69327 GCF_001447785.1 Gekko japonicus
CTTGATGTTGATAGACCTGGCACTGCACAACACCAATGACGGAGGGGTTTTACTAATCTTCACCCCACTGCCAACATCCTTTGGGATGGGTCATAGGCTGGAAGGACACCGAGCCCTTTTATTTCTCAGCATCCTTCCTTTGTCACTCCACCTGGACCCACTGCTATTCTTTCCCCTCCCAAAGAGCACCGGAATCTGTTGTCCTGGCATTGCTGCAAACACACAGAACTCTGGCTCTCATTTAATTCACTCTGCTAAATTACATTTTAAGAATCAAACGCAACACCCTTCCTCCCAGGGATCTCAGTAGAGAAAGCCATAGTGTCATGAATCTGCCTGCCAATGCCTCCCTCAGATGAGGAAGAAATGGAGGAAGCCATCCCCAGCCCTCAGATGCTGTAGGAAGACCCGCCAGACAAGGTAGAGACTCTGTCAGGTGCAGAAAGGGAGTCTAAAACCAAAGTCAAAACACCAGGCCCTCAGTCCCGCATCCTGGGATCTGAAGCTGAAGTAGAAACCCCACAGCTGCCAGCCTCATCCATGGAGTTTCCAAAGTTCTTGGAATGCCAGAGAAGGCAGGCCCAGATGGAGATGTGGGAGGAGCACCATAGTGCATGGTTGACAGCCCAGCACCGGTCAAACTCTGCCTGTGAGTCTGAGTCATCACAGGATCAGGGCTGATAGTCCTGTAGGCTCTGCTCAGCCATTGTTGAGTTGCACCTGCCCCTGAATGACTCAGTGGCATTTTCCTGATAAAAGCAGCCAGAAAAGGACTTGCTACTGTTGAAGGAGTTTGCCTATAACTCTTGTGTGTCTGTGCTGTGTTTGATCTTCTGAACTGTGACTTGGCTTGTGTTCTTTGGATTTACCCTTCTAGTGTGTGTCTGTGCTGTGTTTGATCTTCTGGACTGTGACTTGGCTTGTGTTCTTTGGACTTTTGAATATCTGTGCTTTGACCCTAGACTCTGCTTGGAATTATACTTATTGCCTCTTGCCCCAGGTGTCTGCCTGAACCTGGACAGATAGACTGTATGAGTATGCCGTTAGTAGACCAGTGCCATCTACATGGTTAAAAGATCTTGATGAGTTGGAAAAAGGGGGAAAGTAGCCAGGTGAAGGTCAGAGATTGCAGAAATAAGAGAAAATGAAGGCTGTAAGAAGAGGATAGCCCATGAAATGTGAGAAGAAAACAATGAAAAGAAACTGGGTAGGGACTATTTCGATGGGCCTAGGAACCGAACAGCAGGGAAGGAAGCAGGGTGGATAGCCTGATCTCATCAGTTCTTTGAAGCTAAGCAAGGTTGGTACTTTGATGGGAGACCATAAAAGAAGACTCTTTGGTGAAAGACAATGGCAAACCATCTCTGGTTCTCACTTGTCTTGAAAACCCCTTGAGGGGTCAGTGTAAGTCAGTTGTGACTTGATGGCATTTATGTACATACAGAAGAAATGAAAAGGCCAAGGAAAAGGAAGTCGGGTAAGTACTCCTGGGGAGCCTAGGAAAGGTAAAGGGACAATGATAGTGGGGTAGATGAAGCTTCAGAGAAGGGTCAATGAAGGAAAAAATGGAGATGCAGGGGAACTAAAAAAGGAGAACTGCATGAAGAGAGACAGAAATGGAGCAAAGGCTGGGGCTCACTCAACTATAACCTTGCTTTTGGCCTTGCTTCTACATATTGAGTGTAACACCTCACAATAATGCAGCTAGAAAAACAGTCTCATTGCACAACTTATGTTTGGTGTAAAAGTTATAATAAATTATTATCACCAGATAAATTTTGTGTTTTTATTGTACCATTCATGTTACATTCTTAGCATGTTAGTAGATTAGTTACTCAAATCAGTCACAGTCATGCATTGTGATTGCAATGAATTAGTAGAAAGCACAACCAAATTGAAGCATAATGTATCAAGAAAAAGTGCAAAAGAAATTATCTCTCTGTATAAAAAACACTTGCTAGGGCTTTGTCATACTCTTGTCAGGTATGCTGCCATGGTATCGGGGGGGGGGGAGAGACTGCTGGGTGAGCGCCTTAGTGTACTGGAATGTTAGCTTTCACTTCTTATGCTGTGTCTTATCTAGCAGCCTGACCTTGGTACTTCACGCTCTCTGCTCTGCCTGGGAACCTGCTCCCGCTAGTTTAGGTGCACAAGCTGTGTACCTCTGATTGGATCAACTCCATCGGGGCCCCCACTTTGAATGCAGTATATCTTCCCCTCACCCACCAGTTAGGTTAGCACAGAATGTATTCATGGATGACCAGCCTTTACTGTCTTCAATAAACCTGATCCTTTTGAGGAATGTTGTTGAGACTGATCGCCGTGGGACTCTGGCAGAGTGTTAGAGCTACTCTAATCCCCACCCCCATACGCCAGAATGGGCAACGAGGAAGACGGGGGTGTTCCTACTACAACTGCAAAAGAGGTTTCGACCACGATGGCAAAGACCCCTAGGAAGACTGGTGCGAGCGAAGGGCTTGGGTACAAGAAGCCCTGGCAGGACCCCTATTCATGGGTCCATTTCCCCACCAACACCTGAGAGTCATGGATCACTACCCCCTGGCCAGGGGGCGCCAGCCTCTATGACTACCTTTCCTATTATGAGAGTGGATATGATCCCGGGAAGTATGGCGGTGCAGACGAGGACCACCTGGAGCAGGTGAAATGCCAATTGCTAGCCCAACAAGAGGAGATGCGACATGAGATGCACAAGATGATGCTGGATATCCCATGGTTGGTAGCCACTATGGTTCAGCACGAGCTACTGCTGCAGCAACCGGGTGCACCAACAGCTCCACCGGTGCAACAGGCTCTCCCCGGGCAACAAGTGCCCCCTGGACAGGCACCACCGGCATTGGTGCCAGGGCCAGGGGGGCCAGAGGATTGGATCGTCCTAAGGAGCTGTGGGATGCCACTTTCAACAGCAATCCCAACAAGCTCGCATTCTTCCTGTTGCAAGTGTGCAAATTCCTCCATGACTGGGGCCACCTGTTCCCATCGGACGAGCACCGGGTGGACTATGTCAGGTCATGACTGAGGGAGTCGGCAGCTGACTGGTATGTTGGGCTGCATAACCTGCATGGGCCAGAGCTGCGCAAGGTGTAAGTATTTATGTGGGCATTGAGGAGGCAGTACGAAGACCCCATGGAGGGAGCCCTAAAGCAAGGGAGTCGGGTGGTGCATGAATACTCTGACGAGTTCAAGATGTATGCGGCCAAGATCCATGGGTGGCCCAAGCCCGTTTTTGTGTAGCAGTATTGGCTGGGGCTGAACCATCAGATCCAGGAAGCTGTGCTGTGCAATGTGAACCCAATATCCCTGGCGGCCTGGGTGAGAGAGGCGGAAGATGCAGTCTGGGGTGGGAGGCTCCCTGAACCAGAAGCCAACTCCAGTCCTTCTTAGGATTCACCAATTTCTACAGAGCCTTCATCTAAAACTTTGCCCAAGTGAGCCTGCCCCTCAGGGACTTGCTTAAGGCTAAAAAGAAGGGGCAGGAGAGCTCTAAGCCAGGGGCATGATTGGAGTAGACAGCTGAGTGTCAGGAGATGTTTGATAAACTAAAAGCCCTGCTCACGTCTGAGCCAATCCTAAATCATCCGGATTGTGACATCCTCGCTTACTGGGGAGATGGTTTTACCTTTAAAACATTTGCTGTGTACATAAACTTGGTAGATTTCTGCTGCCACCAGGAATTAAAAAATCCAAATCTCTCTCTTTTGGTAGGTGTCAGTTAACACTGCCATTCTCTGGAATGTGTGTGGGGAGATCCTCCTCTCCTCTGCCTGGTACACTAACAATGTCTCCTGTCTGGGTTATTATCTGCTTTTGCTTTTCTGACCTTGGAGGTTCCAGCTGCTCCTGACCTGCTGGGAACAAACGGCTCCTATTTCGCCAGCTCTCTTTTCCTCGCGCGTGCACACAGTGCTTATTGGCTTCTGTTGTAATGGGTTTAAAAAAAAAACAACTAGTATAATTCAGGGTGCCCTGCTGCTTTGGGCCATTCCTAACAAAAGAAGTTCACGTGTCATAGTTATGAACTACCAATAAACAGAATACTTCTTATGAAGCACTGTGTGGTGTGATCTGACTATCAAACCCTGACAGATTGTCAGGAATCATCATCCCTTTGATCCGTATCTCTCCTGACCGAGATGATCAAAGGCGAGGAAGAAAAGGTCCCGGTGACAACCGAGGAGACTGCGCCAGCGACTGCAGGCCCCCCCTCACTACGGTGCTGAGTACACTTCCCCAGGATGCAGGTGATGTGTCGGGAGGATTCCCACTGGGGCCGGTGGGGGGGGGATGAGGCCACGTGTGACAATGATCCTCCGTGGCCCGCGATGGGGCAAATTCAAAGCTGACACCCAGGAGACGTGGACACTTACTCCGGGGCCGCACAGAGGGAGCCGCTATGACCAGCCTCGAGGGCCGCAGCTCCAAGAGGTGGGAGATCCAGTGCACTGCAAACTGGGTGAAGACAAGGATTTTGTGGGGCTCCGACTGGAACTACTGGAAAGGTCCTATGAGCACCTTACTGTCCTGGAATGTTAGCTTTCACTTCTTATGCCGTGTCTTATCTAGCAGCCTGACCTTGGTACTTCACGCTCTCTGCTCTGCCTGGGAACCTGTTCCCATTAGTTTAGGTGCGCAAGCCGTGCACCTCTGATTGGATCAACTCCATCGGGGGGCCCACTTTGAATGCAATATATCTTCCCCTCTCCTGCCAGTTAGGTTAGCTCTAATACAGAATGTATGCACAGATGACCTGCCTTTACTGTCTTCAATAAACTTGATCCTTCTGAAGGAACGTTGTTGAGACTGATTGCTGTGGGACTCTGACATAACCAAGAAGCAGATGGGGTTCTGCAGATGTCGAGGCAGCCTGTGCTTATAGGAAATGGATTGATTATGAGTGTTGGGGTTACTGAGGACACCAAGGACAGAGCAGAGGTTTAGCCCCCACTTAAATGATGTCCATTCCATTTCATTTTATATAAATGGTTGTAATTAATCTATAAAGAAAAATAAAAACACTGTACTTGAGGATGCCTTTGTATTAAGGGCAAAATTGTTAATGCGTTCCTGACACTGGATGGCTTGGCTCTCACTGAGGAGATACATATGTTGTTGTGCATGCAGCATCAATCATAAATATAGTTGGACCCATGAATGCCTAAAGCCTAGGAAGTGGCCAACTGCTAAGGAGAGAAAGAGCTCATTGCCACTCACTATACCAGCTACAGGGCTTTGTAGATGGTTCAGAACAAGCATGCAGCTCTCATGCACACAGTTTCTGTGGGGAGTGACAGCTGGATTCTCACTTGACCCTTGGTTGCTTTTTGAATGGGAAATAGGAGATTGCTGCAGAAGTCCCTGCAAGTGTCTCTGACTCCCTCCCCATTTTTCAATGGGAGGAGTACCTAGAGGCAGTGAGTGATCACAAAGAGACTCTTTCTCACTCCTTTTAACCCCTTCAGTGCCAACCTTCTTCCAAGTTTCCTCACATGAAAAGGAGGTAGCACTGAAAGTAGTCACTGTATCAGCTGCCTCCCCACCCACCCCAATAGTAGCAGCAATGTGATTGGGATGATGGAAGGCAGGGCCCTGAGCATCTTCTGCCCAAGGTCTCAAAACCTGAAGCTAGCTCTGTCATTGTTCACAGATGTGCTTATAGTTTAGTGCTTCCTTCATAACATTCCACCCATCTCAATAATGAGAATTTTGCTAGCAAATAATAATTACTAGTTATTCTATAACAAGTTCACTTAATGAGACTGTTGAGGATAACGGACCATGCCTCGTTCTTTTCATGCCTTTCTTCCGTGTTCATTTGATGTTCCTTATAGTCTTCTAAATACCTTCACTAAGAATTTGTGTGTGTGCCTGTACAGTTAGGAGGAGATCTGAACTTAATCTCAGGATGCAGAGATTTCAGAGTTTAGAGCTGTACTGGCTCAAAGAGCTACTCCATATGCTTATTCAGCTTCATTTCCATTGTGTGATATCATAGCTAGAGGTAACATGATGTGGTACCAAGGGTTTGGTTTTCCTAGTGCTGACTGTGAAAAGATGCCTTTTACAGATCTCTTGCTGTGGTTTCTGAATTAGTTTTCCTTAACTTGAGCCCAACCACAGACTTGGGAAGTGTTGCAAGCATCTGTCTCAAGATATTTGAAGTGTTTTCAGCAGTAAAATACCGAAGTTGAACATTCTTCACCAGGAGCAGATTAAAACATCAGGAAACTCTGTGTCTCATTCTGCAAAACAAGTTCCCTAATCCCTGGGGGAAAAAATTTCAAGAGCTCCCCAAGGCCTGAATTCCTTAAGAATAAGTTTTTGTTTGCATGCATGTGTGAGAGAGAATAACAGAAACTTTCCCATTTGAAGTTTGCACAAGGTTTCATGCACAATGTTTTAGACTTTATAACATTGCTATTCATGTTTCACATTATCTACAGTACACACATACCAAGCATACAAGTAGGTATATCTGAGTTAGCCTTGATATGAATTTGACATCTGACAAGCAGCACAGTACATCTAACGTCAACTGAATTAAGTTGTTACTAATGGCTATCAAGCTGTAAAGTTGCTGAGTTAGGTCCCACAGAGGAGAACCACAGAGGTAAGAGGGCAATTTTCTCTGATTCCCCTTTCTGAGGTAGGCCTGCAGCTCCTCTGTGCTGTTCCTAGAGAGTCCCCTTTCCCTCAGGAGAAGCACTGGGGAATATTTGGGGCTGAAGTGGGAGGTGGAGGAGAAGTTGTGCTTTGTGGATGGAAATCCCTTCAATCCACAGAAGTCTCAGGTCAAGCCATTCTCTCTTAGGCTGTTTCTTGAGTAAACTGTGCTCAAGAGAGAACACTAAAGGGAAGAGTTTTTGCACCACAATTCCTATGCCAGCAATTTCAGTTAAATTTGGAACAGTTGCTGTCCATTCATCTATCCCTTCCCATAAGTCTCTAAGAATTGAAAAATTAATTGGTTCCATAGCAGCCATTTACAGTGAAATCCTGAGCAGAACTACACCTTTTAAGTCACTTGGAATCAATTGACTTAGAAGAGCACAGCTCTACTTAGGACTGTACTTTCAGTCTACAATTGTTATGAGTTGTTCACTAAATTTTTATGGACTATCCTGATAGTAGCATAGTTACCCCACTGCAGTATTTTTGTGATGATTTTCTGTGTCTTTCAGCTTTGACTTGTGCAGATAAAAGAAAAACACAATTGCAATACCAGGCTGTCCCATCTGGACCGTCAAGTGCAACTGAATTTTCTCAGGGCTATTGTCCCTTAAATCTTCAGTTTTTCCTTTTCCTTGGATTAGTTACTTTCTGTTTCTCTAGCATTCATGAATCCATTGTAAATAACCAGATCTTGCAGGAGGGAGGCTGTTAACTATCTGTTTTATACTTTGTAGTTGTCGAAGTTCTATTTATTGAATGTATTTATTTTTCATATTTATAGCCCGCCCTTCCCACAAGCGGGTCAGGGCAAGTAACAACATATCAGCAATAAAATAAATATAATTTAAAATTAAAACACAATTAATGTTTAGGAAAGCACAGGAAAAGGAGTACGACAAGGATGTATATTGTCACCTTGCTTATTTAATTTAAATGCAGAGTACATCATATCAAATGCCAACCTGGATAAATCACAAACTAGAATTGAGATTGCTGGGAAAAACATCAACAACCTCAGATATGCAAACGATACCACTCTAATGGCAGAAAGTGAAGAGGACCTCAAGAGCCTCTTGCTCAGAGTGAAAGAGGAAAGCACAAAAGTGGGCTTGAAGCTCAAAATAAAAAAAAACTAAGATCATGGCATCTGGCCCCATCACTCCTTGGCAAATAGAAGGGGAAGTCATGGAAGTAGTGACAGACTTCATGTTCCTGGGATCCCAGATCACCGCAGACTGTGACAGCAGCCATGAAATTAAAAGATGCCTGCTCCTTGGGAGGAAAGCGATGGCGAACCTAAACAGCATGATAAAAAGTAGAGACATCACCCTGCCAACAAAAGTCCGCATGGTCAAAGCAATGGTATTCCCAGTAGTCATGTATGGCTGCGAGAGTTGGACTATAAGGAAGGCCGAGCGCCGAAGAATAGATTCTTTTGAACTATGGTGCTGGAGAAGACTCTTGAGAGTCCCTTGGACTGCAAAAAGATCAAATCAGTCAATCCTAAAAGAAATCAACCCTGACTGTTCCCTGGAAGGCCAGATAATGAAACTGAAGCTCAAATACTTTGGCCACCAAATGAGAAGGGAGCACTCACTGGAGAAGACCCTGATGCTGGGGAAAGATTGAAGGTAAAAGAAGAAGGGGACAGCAAAGGATGAGATGGTTAGAAAGTGTTATCAGTGCAATGAACATGAAGTTAAGCAAACTCCGGAGCATGACGGAAAACAAAAGGGCCTGGTGTGATGTGGTCCATGGGGTCGCAAAGAGTTGAACTCAACTGTGTGACTGAACAGCAACAACAACAAGCATACATTAAAATGGTGTTCACAGCCCAAGAACAGAAATTGGCTGGCTGTGAGAGGTCCCCTGGCCTGTTGGTAACAGATGGATAATAGCCAACTATTATTGGATGGGTGACAGAAACCTCAAGGAGGCCATACATGGATGCTCGCTGCCTCAGCCTCAGGCCTGGCAGAGCAGCTCCATTTTACAGGTCCTGTGGAATTGAAGAGGATCCCGCAGGGCCATGACCTCAATAGGGAGCATGTTCCACCAGGCAGAGGACAGGGCAGAGAAAGCCCTGTCCCCGGTTGAGGCAAGACAGACATCCTTTGTGCCAGGGACCACCATGAGATGTTGGTCCATAGAGCATAATGCTCTTTGGGGTGTATATGGGAAGAGGCAGTCCCTCAGATATGTTGGTCCCAGTCTCAGGCTGTGTAAGGCTTTAAAGGTTATTACCAAAACCTTGAAGTGGATCCAGAACTCAATCAGTAGCCAGTGTAGTTGGCGGAGCACCAGCTGAACATGAGCCCACACAGGTGTCATCATCAGAAGCTGCACCACCACATTTTGCACCAGCTGTAATTTCCACATCAAGAGCCTATAGAGCAAATTGCAGTAATCAAGCCTAGAAGTGACCATTGCATGGGTCACTGTAGCTAAGTCTTGGGGGAAGAGATAGGGTCTCGGTAGTCTAATCTGCCTAAGATGGAAAAGGGCAGATCTGGCAACTGCGGTAACCTGGGCCTCCATAGAAAGAGAGGCATCCAGTGTTACTCCCAGGCTCCTCACTTTCTGGGCTGGCACCAAAGGGGCCCCTTGCAGAGTGAGGAGCCTGCTACCCATGTCCATTCATTCCCCGCAACTCAGGTACAGGACCTCCGTCTTCAATGGATTTAACTTCAACCTGCTGTGCAGCAACCATCCAGCCACAGCCTCTAAAGCCTCTGCCAGATTATCAGGGGTGGAGGACAGATGACCATCCAATAACAGATAGAGCAGGGTGTCATCTGCATATAGATGGAAACTTAGCTCATACCTCTGGACTAACTGGGTGAGGGGGCACATATAGATGACTGCATCCTGCAGCACTCCATATTCTAATGGGTACCATGGAGAGACCCTCTTACCAAGCGCTACCCTCTGTTCCCAACCATGGAGAAAGGAGGAAAACTGTTGCAAGACAATCATGGAGAAAGGAGGAAAACTATTGCAAGACAGTCCCCTGAACTCCTATGTGTTGGAGTTTCTTTATGAAAAAATTGCGATTCAGCAGAGAAAAACAGCTTAGCAATGCCAGAGAGCAATAATCAGACTCAAAGTCCATGTGTGTTTAAAAATATAAAAGATTTTACTACATTCTAGCACAGGGAAAGGTAACTGGGAGGAAAATAACAACACAGCTAAACAGCTACATCTTCACTCTACAAAGGACGAGACTAGAAGAGCTGCAATGGCTACTCTTACACGCTTCTTCTCTGAAACAGAACAAAGAGGGGAAGAGGAGCCATAAAATGCAAAAACACTTTGACGCTTTGCTTCCAATCAAACTCCTGGAACAGGAAGAATTTTCCTGGGCTGGGGAACCTAAACTAACATTGGCTTACACAAGAGCATGTGATTTCATGTAACAACAAAACAGACATTTAACCCAATATATACTGAGTGTTTTTATCTTGTAACACCCAACACTATGTCAGCAAGGCAGTGGGTCAACAGATCATAGTTGACTGTGTTGAACGCTGCTGTTAGATCTAATAACAGCAGCAGTGCCGACCTGCCCTAAACCAGATGTCTACAGAAGTCATCTGCAAGGGTGACCAGAGCCATCTCTGTCCCATGGCCGGGGCAGAAGCCAGACTGTAAAGGATCAACGATGGAAGCAGCATCCAGGAAAGCTTGGAGATGTTTGGCCACCATTCTCTCAACCACCTTACCCAGGAATGGTAAGTTTGACAATGGGCAGTAGTTGGCCAGGCCCATAGGGTCCAGTGATGGTTTATTTCAAGAGCAGATGAACTACCACCTCCTTCAAAGCCCCTGGGCAAGTCCAAGTAGAAAGGGACAAGTTGAAAATTTCCACCAGAGGGACGAAAATGCCCTCCCCGCAGGACTTCACTAGCCAAGAAGAGCATGGGTCAAAAAGGCAGGTAGTGGGCTTCACTGCTGCCAAGATCCTATCAACTTCCTCCTGGGAGAGTCGGCCAAAGTGGTCCAATATCGGACCCAAAGATGGACAGGGGGCTCCCAGTTCCCTTACTGTCTCAATTGTGGTTGGGAGATCCTGGTAGAGCATCACAATCTTATCTGCAAAATAACTCGTAAATGACTCATAGCCAATTGCCAATTCCATACTATTTGGTCTGCCCTGCAGCAGAGTCATAATAGACTGAACAATTCTAAATAATTGGGCCAGGTGTGAGCTCGCAGATGCAATAGAGGCTGCATATAAATCTTTCTTTGTGGCCTTCACAACCATTTCATAGGCTTTCATAAGCATCCTATAAGATGTTCATGATGCTTCATCATGAGCATGTTGCCACCTTCGCTCTAGCCGTCTTAGCTCTCACTTCATTCTCCACAACTCCATGGTATACCACAGGTGTAGAGGATGTAGAGGGCACCAGGGGCAATCTCATTGATGGCTTCAGAGAGCCAGTGTTCCCAGTCCTCCACCAGCTCATCTAATGAGCCGCCAGGGAGCACTGGATTCTGCAGAGCTTCCTGAAGCTGATTAGGGTCCATTTGGCTCAGTGGGTGAGCATAAATGCACGCCCTGCCTAAACAGGGCAGATGTGGCATGCTCAGCCAGACCTTCAGGGTGAAGTGGTCAGACCATGGGACTACCTCTGTAGACATCAGATCCACATTTATCCCTATTCCAAAAATCAAATCCAGCATGTGGCCCGCTTGATGCATGGGGGTTGATATAAACTGGGAGAGTCCCAGTGCCTCCATGGACGACACTAGGTCCCTGGCCTGAGAAGACACCACATTGTCAGCATGGCCATTGAAGTCACCCAGGACCAGGATCCTGGGATACTCCAACGCCCAACCCAATACAGTATCTAACAGGTTTGACAGGGTATCTGCTGGTGCATTAGATGGTCAGTACACCAGCCAGGTAGCCAAACTCTCCTCGACATCACATGCTAGGCCAACACATTCAATGCCGGAGAATACATTGTAGTCTACCTTTTTAAAAATATGTGCTATTACAGTCATAAAGGTCAGATAAGAGTTATAAGCAATGACTTAGAATATCAAGAAAAAAGACACATCTACCTCGCACACACACACACACCAATTGAGTTAATTCTGATCATTAATTTTAGATTAATCAGTGCCTAGGGGGAGGGGAATATCAGCAAGACTGGAGAAAACAGGAAGTAATTAATTAGTCTGGGAAAAAGGAGGACTGCAGGAAGGAGATTGCTAAAGAATATTTTCTATGGACTTTAGATTTAGGGATGGATTTTTATGAGAAATATAGCACTCTTAAGTGCTGTGTAGAGCTCCCATTTCAATTCTGCTTGTAGCTGAATGCAGAAAAGGAATCACTAAGCATAAGCAACACAAAGTTTGAGTGAGGAATCACTCTGGTTATACTATATTTTCTATAGGTTCAAAACCTTGTGGAATAGCAAGAAGAAATTATACTGCTTAACTTTCTTAAAATACACAAATTCAAATCTACATTTAGCACACACAAAAAAGAACATATTCACACAGGTAAACTGACTGATTGTATAAAGCATTAGTATGTTTGGGGGGGGGGGCTCTACCGAACTAGTGTCTCAGCAGAACAAGAATTCAGCGGGCATTTTGCAAACTCCTTGCCTGTATTTAGAATAAATCACAGCATATTTAGTTGTATTCAATTTCTAAAGGATGACAGTAACCCAAACAACTGCTATGTGCTGCCAATATTTGTTTAGTTATTATTCTTGGTATTCAAGAGCAAAGAAATTAAAAATCTCTTTAAAGTCCACATCTGATTATGATTTATTGGAAAAAAACAAAACTGTACATGTGCTGCTGCTTTAGCTTACAAATGAAAGCCAAAGCAAACAGCACCCACTGTCTATTAAACAATATAATTCAATATGCATAAATGAACTTTACTCAGAACTTGCTCAGGACCTTATTCATACTTGCATGAATTGGAAGGAAGTTTACCAAGGTCATTGATGAATATGCAATATTAGGGACTCCTGAAACTTCAAGGCCAGACAAAATATTTCAGTGCCAAAGCTGGAAAATCCAAAAAGCTCCAGTCCCAGTATAAATCAAATGTTAAATAACTAACCATGTTGAGCCCCCCGAACTGGATGTCTGATGTATTCACTGTATTCTGATAGGGCTAGGCTGACCACTGTCTTGATTTTGCAGCAGAAATTGACAACTGTTCTCATGAATGAAGGCTCAGCAACTCCTTGCAGATAATGTACTGCAGCCTTCTGCTCTAGAGCAAGATCCATAGAACCCAAAGCAATTTTAGCTCATATACTGCAGTAACAAAATTTGAGTCCAGAGGCCCCTTTAAGACCAACAAAGTTTTATTCAAGGTATGAGCTTTCATGTGCATGCACACTTCCACAAATACAAATGTGAATGCACACAAAAGCTCATACCTTGAATAAAACTTTGTTGGTTTTAAAGGTGCTACTAGATTCAAACTTTGTTCTGCTTCAGACTAACATGGCTGCCCACCTGGATCTAATTGCAGTAACAAGTTTGCCATCATAGGCAGTGGAGAGTGCAGGATGTATCATGGCAAAAATACCTTGAATCTATTGAATAAACACAGCCACAGGTACTTCTTATTCTAAAAAAAACCCCTACTAACATAGGTAAGTGGGAAAAAATCTGTGAATTCACCCATTTCACTCCAGAGCAATTAACTAATCCAGATGGGTGGAAAACAATTTCTTATAGTGGTGAGGAGGCTCTGGCCATGAAAGCAATGCCTTCTGGAAAACATTATTTGATTTTAAAATAATTATATTTTATTAGCAACATTAATCCATTATTTTCTGCTTCAGCTTGCATCTTTTTTAGTTCTAGTGGCCCCTTACCAGAGTGAAATGAACATTTAGTGTACTATTCCTTCCATTCATGTATCCATGTCAGTTATCAAGTCTTCTTTTCCATGATTAGATACCCAGGTTTCCAGTTTGTAAAACAATGCTAGACAAGGAGTATAGACAGCTGTCATGCATGACTTTTTAAAACTTCAAGCCAGGCTCCTCTAGGTGAAAAGTTTAGGCAGAGAAGGAATAAATATCAGGATATAAATTCCCTTAATCAAAAATCTACTCTGAAATCTGAAGTTCATTGTGAGGTAGCCATGGCTGAGCTTCATTATG
Organism: Gekko japonicus; assembly: GCF_001447785.1. Lineage (NCBI taxonomy): Eukaryota > Metazoa > Chordata > Lepidosauria > Squamata > Gekkonidae > Gekko > Gekko japonicus. Next base: position 67,115 of record NW_015176475.1, read on the forward strand.
AGGGGGAAATTTTAAATTACTTTTGATAGTTCACAAACTCAAATGGGTTGTGGAAAGTAGGAAAAGACTTTAAAGAAGGGAGCAAGGAGAGTGCCTTGTTATTCTGTGGCATTACAAAGCAGTCTGAAAGTTGTGGGAAAGGCATACTGCAATGATAAACCTGGAAAGGCAAGGGCTTTGAGACGATACTGGTTGTACAACATAGTGCAGGATGGGGTAGGAGTTGGCACAGAGCTCAGGACTGGAGACTCTGGCCCGTGCTGTTTGAAGGGGTGGTTCAGAGGATGCAAATGAGTTTTTTCCATTTGTGAATTTCTTATAATTACTTACATCTCCTTAGACTATCCCCCCCCCCAATATTTTAGGGTGCAAGAACCTCTTTGCAACCATCTCCCATAAAAAATTAACGACTTAGGGAAAAAAGAATGCTATGAACTTTATGGCAGGAAAAGCTTTTTTGTCTGTTTTGGAGAAATGACGATCTGTTTGTTTTTATTCTTATTAAGCAATTATTCTTATTAAGTAGGGAAGTGACTTACGCTGGCATTTCTAAGAATGCATTAAGAAGTGTTTCCAAGGAAGCTACTTTATTTTCAGGGAACTGCAGCTCCAATACTGGATTTTATTCTTAAATTGTCTTTGGTGTGAAAAGTGAAGAAATACTAGTTTCACAATTATTCTTAATGATACTCTGTTAAATAAGATATACTTAAATAGTTATTTCAGACCAGTCCAACCATGCTTATTTATACGGTGTCACACTGGTTTCAGTGATTCTTACTTCCAGCCAAGTATGCTTAAATGGCAATGCTAAACATTTTATAGGGACTGAATTTTCAAAACTTAACTTGAATTTATCTGGATACACTACCATTTCCACTAACAGGGCTGTTTTGAAAGCAAGTCTTCTTGATGTCAGTAGATCTAGTCCCCAACAGAATGCATTTGTTTTAACTGAAGCGACTCCTAAATGGATATAAAAATTCAGGTGGGTAGCCATGTTGGTCTGAAGCAGCAGAACAAAGTTTGAGTCCAGTGGCACCTTTAAGACCAACAACATTTTATTCAAAGTGTAAGTTTTCATGTGCAAAGCACACTTCGTCAGACAGTTGTTCTAAATGGACATGTTTAGGAGGACTGGGGTGCTTAAGAAGTAAATAAAGTTAAGTTTTAAGTATCCACTAGTGTGTTTCATTTCCCTAAAACACTTCTGCGTGATTTTTTAAAAATAATAAACTGCACTTTAAAAGTTTGGCCATGTTACACATCTGGCACAGCAGTTGGGTGAAGTCCGACCTAATTTGGCAGTCTCGCTAGCCTGGGATACCTTGGGAGGCACCAAGCCTCCCAGTTTCCAATCAACCAGCCTTTTCCTTCTCTTGCTGCTCCCCCCGCCTCTCCCAAGTGTTCTTGTCTGGTTCTAGCCCTGCAGGAAAGACCTGCGATTCTGTCTCAGCCTCGTGCCGGTCTGCGGGCCAAAAGAGCGCACGGAAAGCGGCAGACGGCGTCTTTTCTTTGGTTCAGCTGGGTCCAATAAAAGCATTTGGACCAGATCGTGGCAAAATTGCTGGGGCGATTTGGCTACTAATCTGAGCAACTGAGGAGTTAGCTTCAGGAGGCATACATTCTTTCAAGACCCCGCTGCAGCGCGAGAGGATTTGACCGTCAGAAAGACTGTGATCACGGGTGGAAAGCCCAGGCACAGGGGCTGCTCCGAAAAACCCCTGCCGGCTTCCAAGACATCCTCTGCAATTTCCCCTCCTCGGACAAATGGACAGAAGAGTCTTCTTGCTGCCTCCTTGGCAGCTACCCAATTCACCCACCTGCCAGCTGGAGCTGATAAAACAGGGCTGATGGGCTCATTCTACTTCTCCAGAGAGTAGAGACTATCAACTATCAACCCAATGAAAGGGGTCAGGAGACGCAGTTCGAACCCACAATCTCACCTGTTTTCCCTCCCCTCCCCGTTCTCCGGAATACAAGGCTGCACTGAATTGGGGCAGGGAAGGGGGGGCTTAACTTGCGAGGAAAGGACGGGAAATTAATTTCCTGCCAGGCTTAATGTAAGTAGCCGAAATACTTGGACTGAGGCCTATTTGAGGCCAAGTGGGCTGAAAACGAGGACACGAATGAACTGCGTTGCGGGAAGAGCCCCCCCCCAGGGGAGGTAAGGGGAACGGGGTAAACAAAGGGAAAATGAAAATGAATATTGT
>NW_015176475.1:69739-71114 GCF_001447785.1 Gekko japonicus
CCTAGTCCTCTTCTGTCTTAATTTAAGAAAGGATTCTTCCAGCCAGGTCACAGGACAGACACATATTTGGAACAGAACTAAAGCATGGCTTAATTTGCCTTAACTCTTAGGCTCAGACTAGGCCCATTCAACTGACTAACACTTAAATGTTCAAATAAAATAAACAGATGGATAGGCCGAGACAGCACTTGTTAACCTATGTACAAAGAGTGGTTTCTTCCCCACTGAATCAGCATAGCTAGGTCCCATCTGTCTGAGGTGCTAAATAAATCTTAATTTTGAAAACAACTAACTGCTGGAGTGTTTCATTTACCAAAAATACATTTGGGTATTCTAAGTGCAGGTCACAGGACATTATTGACAGACATTAAGGGCAGAGCTCAGATTAATTGGAGACTGCAAGCACCAGGACCCATTTTTAGTGCTAAGGTTCAGAGTGAGCTCATGAGGGAATTCAACTGAATACTAAAAAAAAGAGGAAGTATCTGAGCATGTGCAAAGTGCCCGAAATAAATACAAGTACCTCCCATCTATCTGTGGTTGGAGGCGGAATTCTTCCAGAAGGCTGCTCCATATAGGCGCATCGACAGCCGCTTAAATGTATGAACTGACCCCATGAGCAAGCATTGCCCTTGTGGTGGTACAAAGCCTATGGCTTTAGGACTGATGTCCCCCTGTTGGTAAAATGCTGAGATGGTAGAATAGATTGTACCTTCAGACTGCGGGTGGAGGATGCGTTCCGAACGGTCTCCCGTGTTTTAAAAAAAAAGAAGCACACTGGGGAGAGAAGTCCAAGCGCCTTCCATTTCCCACAGTGCTCGTTTTCTATTCTCCAGAAGATTTCACTGAAGAGGCGCCTTAAGAAGCAGCCAAAGAAGCAGCCTTAAGAAGCAGCCAAAATTATACTCTCGTCTCATTCCACCTCATTCTGTTACACGCCTAGAGGAGACTTGGGCTACACGTGCAGGAGAATGAGGTGCCGGAAGGTGGACCTCCCCGTTGCAGACCGCAAGTAATAGATGATCGTTGCGTTACAAAAAGGGAAACGAAACACATCCCCCCCTGCTCAAAAGAGGAAATAAGGTTCTCCCTCTTGATTGCTGCGGTGCCCTGATGGTTTGAACCAGACAGGAACGCGGTGGAGCTTCCGAACGCTCCGGCGGTCCGCCGCCAGCCATCGACTCGACCTGTGGCTCTCTCCCCTCCCCTCCCCTCCCCCCCGCGGGCGGGCGGGAGATTGCTGCGGTGCCCTGATGGTTTGAACCAGACAGGAACGCGGTGGAGCTTCCGAACGCTCCGGCGGTCCGCCGCCAGCCATCGACTCGACCTGTGGCTCTCTCCCCTCCCCTCCCCTCCCCCCCGCGGGCGGGCGGGC
>NW_015176475.1:72468-76147 GCF_001447785.1 Gekko japonicus
GGGCGGGCGGGCGCTGGGCCGACTCACCGACGCACTCGTTGGCCTCGCGGGCGGTGGCCCTCTGCCAGGGCCGGTCGTAGTGGAAGGGCTTGCAGCGGTCGCACTCGGGGCCGGCGGTGTGGTGCTTGCAGTCGCAGACGAGGTTGTCCTCGCGGTCGCGGACGCAGCGGGAGGCGTGCCCGTTGCACTTGCAGCGGCCGCCCACCTGCAGGTCGGAGACGGCGTAGTAGTAGGAGTCGCGGGCCAGCTCGGAGTCGTCCTCGTTCTCGTCGCCGAAGGTGTGGAGGCGGCTGAAGACCACCTTGATGTCGGTGGCCGTGACCCAGTCCTGCAGGACGGGGGAGTTGTCGAAGTCGTGGGCCGAGGGCCGCCCGTCGAGGGTGCTGAAGGCGATGAGGCCGCCGGCGAGGGGCCGCATGTCGGTGTGCGAGTCGGTGCAGATGGCCTCCTGCTCGTTCTGCTTGGTGATGGGCGCGCGGCTGGGCTTGTTGTACATCTTGCGGCACTGCGTGGAGTAGAACTGGAAGGGCACCCAGGCCTTGCCGCCGTCCATCGACTTGTAGATGGCCATGGACTCCGGGCGCGGCGAGCAGAACTGCAGGCTGACGTAGGTCACCTCGAACTTCTTGCCCAGCGCCAGCGCCAGCGTCACGTTGAGCGGGTGCTGCACGAAGGCCTCCGACTGCCAGCACGTCAGGTTGTGCGGGTTGTTGAGGTCGGTCAGGTAGGCGGCCGGGCGGGCGCGCTTGGGGTCGGCGGCGTCGCAGAGGTGGCAGGCGCGGCTCCGCTCCTCGCCCTTCTCGGCCAGCACGCAGTAGCGCGCCGGCGGGCGGCCGCACGTGCTCGACACCCTCACCTCCTTGCCGAAGGCCGCGTTGACGAAGTCCGGGATGCAGCGGCGGGGCTGGCCCGTCTCGTCGTAGCAGGGGTCCGGCTGCGGCGCCGGCTGCGCGGCGAACATGCTCAGGCCGTAGCCGCCGCGCACGCCCGCCGCCAGGCACGCCACCGCCGCCAGCGCCACCAGCGCCTCCCACGTCGGCCACCGCATCCCGGCTGGCGAGGGCGCTGGCACCTGGGGGGGGGGGGGGGAGGAGCGGGGAGACGCCGAGAGCGCGCGCCCCCGGGGGCCGGACGCGGCCCGCCTCGCTGGGAAACGCCAGAGCGGAGGGCAGGCCCCGGGGGCACGCGGGCTGCTCACCTCACCGCCGGGAGCCGGTCGACAGAGGCATCTCTCTCAGCGCCCGCACCGAGGGCTCGTCGGAAGGAGAGCGCTTCTGAGCGCGGGCCCGGAGGGAGGGAGTCCCCGCGTCGCTTGGGCCCGGAGTTCGCTGGAGCCGGGCGGGAAGGAGCCCTGGCCGGGGGCTCTGCCGCGAAGTCCCCCGGAGAGAAGGCGGAAGGGGGAGAGGACCCTGCGCCGCACGCCTGTGCTTGCGGGGGTTTCGACGGGCAGCTGGGGAATTCCTGGAGCCGGCTCCCGAGCCGGGTGCTTAGGCTGAGGCGTTGATTTCCACGGGACTGAACCGGCCTTGCCTCAAACCCGGGGCTCTACCGCCTCCCTCCGCGACGGAGCGGCCAAGTGGGAAGGGAGCTCGCAAACCCGCCCGCCGCTCAAGCGAAATCAGTGGGGCTTTCTCTGCTGCGCTTCCGCCTCGAGTGCAACCCTTGACAATCATCCTCGTGCCCAGAGCCTGGGCACAAAGGCATTCGCTAGCACGGAAGGGGGTTGCCATTACTCGGAAACCGCCAGATTCTCTGGTGCAGCAGACACGAGCCGAGGATCCGAGGAGGGCCGGCTGGGTCGGAGACCCCATCTGCCGAGGTCTGGGTGGTATTCAGAACCAGCTTCCTCGCCTGGCAGCCACGAGCAGATTCGAAGAGCTATTGCGTAAGTCAGGTGGGCAGGCTCTCCGGCTCAGACAAATCACCGAGGCTGCAGCCGAGCGCGGGGCAAGCGAGTCTTCTGGCGCTGATCTCAGCGAAAGTCTCTTCTCTCGGTCTAAGCAATTTGCAGTCCGATGGAATCCCATTAGGATCCCACTGGTTGCAGTCGGATTTAATCCCATGGACAGGTGCAGAGGCTTGCAGCCCTGGGTTCTGCGGGCTAAACTGGGGTGTGTTTCAACGCTTGCAATGGGTTACTCCAGAGTAAGCGTTACAGGCGCACAACTTTCATCTCCTTAACTTTCCCAAGGGATATATCTGGTTTGTACTTCGGACTGCCAGTGGGAAATAAGAGACAGGTGCGAGTCTCAGTCCGGTTCCTCCTAGTTACTGATTTCCCAGACGCTGCTGCTCCGCGCTCGTTCCTCCCTTTGCCCCATCGTACCTGTCAATTTCACACCATGTGCTGTGCAGCCGCATTTTGCTCCGCAGCTTCGCCCGATTTCCCCGGCGTCTACTCAGTCCTCAAAAAACAGGATTGAGTAGACGGGGGGAATCGGGAAAAGCTGCGGAGCAAAATGCGGCCGCACAGCAAATGGTGTGAACTTGACCCGTACGATCGGGGCAAAGGGAGGAACGAGCGTGGAGCAGCAGCTTGTGGGAAATAAACCGAGTGAAATCCTCCCTGCAACCAGCCATGGAACAAAGTCTACTACATTTGCGTTAGCTACAGAAAGAGAGAACCGCGTAAACCAGGAGGTGGAATCCCAAACGAGAGAGCCTTTCTTGGACTGATGGCATGGTCCAAGGCGGGTTTGGAGATGCACAGAAAAGCTCCCTGCCCTCACCGGCCCTGGATACCAATGTGGGGCTCCCGCCCGATTGTCTGTGTAATCGAGCCGGCAAGCGGGGGGGAGGGGGAGGACTCCAGGAGTGATGCACAAATCCGGATTTGTGCATCGGGAGCGGAGCACGCCGTGAGGGACCGGACCTCCAAGTGGAGGCAGGCGCCCGGCTCGGAGAGGTGCTGCGGAGAAGCCTCTCGAAGTGCTCCTCCGCCGGGAAGCATCATCCTCCCGATCTCCAGGGACTCGGAGTTTGCTCCCTGGAGGCCCCGGCCCAGAATCTCCCTACCCCGCGCCAGGAGCAGAAACGCCCAGGAACTCCTGCCCTGCCGCGCTTGCCTCCGCCTCTCTCCGCCGGCCGGGAAACTGTCGTCCTCCGGAGCTGCGAGCACTACCTGGGTTGGCTTGGCTGGAGGGAGGGCGGTGGGTTGGCTGGCTGGCTGGCTTCTCCGCCGCGCCGCGAACAGCTCCAGGCGGCTGGAGTCGCTCAGGGGTCCGGGTCCGTGGCCATCGTTCGGCCTCAGCGAGCAGCCAGGCTCCGCGGATGCCCGAAGCGAGTGAGGCGCCAGGCTCGGCCCGAGGTTGAGGTCATCCCGGAGGAGTGACACCCCGTGGGCTCGCGCGGGGGAAGAAACGACGACGACATCCACTAGCAGGGAAGCGGGACACGCGGAGGGGGTGGGGGAGAAGAGAAGGGAAGGGAAGGGGTGGCCGCCGGGCGCTGAAGCGCTCGCACAGCCTCCTCGCGGGAGTGGGAGGAGCCACCCAGCCGGGAGACGAGGAGCGGGGGTGGGAGGTGGAAGGGACGGACAGGATCGGGATCTTCACCGCCCAGCGGAGAGGGTGGAACCTGGGCAGGCAAGGGGGAGGGTTGCCAGAGCGAAGGCTGCCGACTTCTCTCCTTTTCTGCCAGAATTCTCGGGGGGGGGGGGGGGGGGGGGTTTGTCAGTTGT
>NW_015176475.1:76771-89741 GCF_001447785.1 Gekko japonicus
TCTTTCCCTGTCTCGTCTTTCCTTTCCTTTATTCTTCCTATGGTCAAAACTGATTTCTCGCCCTCTTGGTGTGCTGCTGGGCGTCAAATCGTGACAAGAAGTTAAATGTGCTCTCAAAACCCACTACCTATCTTTTACATAAGAAATCCAACTGTGCCCTGATGCCTGCAATCGAGTGTCCGTTTATATTCTTTGGAGAAAAACCTGTAGCAGGAGGCCGCCCCTGTCTCCTTGGCCAGATCTCATATGTTCACCTGAGAGGTCCAGTGCAGCTTCTCACCCTCACACTTCACACCGCACATAAGAGTCACGAAGATGACCACCGGGGACTTGGGGGTCTTTTGCACTGGCTGCCAGAGAAGATGGCTATCAAACTTCACCAGCTGGCTATCAAACTTCACACCACCAGCGCCTCGTCCGGGGTCTCTTCCAAACGGCACAAAGTGAGGCTTAGCGCTCAGGCATGCAGAAAGAGAGAGCCCAGGAACATTCTACTAGATCTAGATCCCAGATTCTCCAGAAAAAGCTGGATCTTGATGAAGCGATCTTCAGCTCTCTTTGGGGGTGGGCAAATGCGACGTTGGCGGGCTTTTGGGGGGGGGGAGTCCGAAAAATGACTGTCGAGAGGGGCTGAAGAGCGCGCCTCCTTGCAAATAGCAGCTCCCCCGCCGTCCCGCTGAAACCCGACTCCCCGCGGGAGCTGCTACCCAGAAGCCAGAATGGATTCGCCAGCCAGCGTGGCTTCGCTGCCCGCCTCACACACCAGACACAGGCGCAGGGGGAAGAAGTCAATGTGGCCAGCAGCTGTGAGAGGGGCGGGAAGGGAGGCCGGAGGGGACGGCGAGTGGCTGCCGACCGTCAGTTTCTGAGTGTGGAGGGAAACGACACCATGAGCTTTGTCCTGTTCGGGCTGCGCTCTCAGGAAACAGTCGAGGGCAGCGCTTGGGAGCTGGTTGCGGAGGTCCGGTGAGATTTCCTCGGCGGAAATCTTAATTTCTTAATTCCCAGCCTGTGAGACAGGTTGGTTGGTGGCCTTGGGGAAAGCACTCTGCACACGCTCGGTGCCCTACTGTTCTTTCTTCACCTTTGGACCCATCGTGCCGATTTCTTGGAAGAAGAGCCCGCGCCTCCTACGAGGCGGGGTTAAAGGGCGAGGGTGGGACTACGAAGCCACTTGCGCGTACAGGAGATGCTCCTCTGCCTTTACAACCGCTTCAGGCAAGCTGAGGCACAGAAGTTCTGCGACTTCCCCCCCCCTTTTTTTAAATGGTGGTTTCTCTGCCTAGAGGGGATCCACTTCCGAAGCGTCACCCAATCCGTTTTCCGCCGACCCTGCGCGGTTCTCGCGCAAGAAGTCAGCAACGGTGTGGCCTCCCCCTCGCCCCCTTCCGCTCTTTTCGGGGCAGCTCACGGATTAAGGGTCAACCGACTCATCCCCCTGCCGCCCGAGCTAAAGTCGTCAGGGAGGTGGTCGGAGGGCCCGCTAGGTCCGACTACCTCTGGCTCACTGGCAGTGCCGGATTTACGCATAAACTAAATAAGCTACAGCTTAGGGCCTCGCAATCTGCTGGGGCCTCAAATAAAAACACAATATAAAAAATGATTTCAAATATTAAAAAGGCGTATATATTTTAAATTTTTCTGAGACCAGCTGATTTAATTTAAAACAGTAGGGGGCCTCTGGGTTTTGTATAGCTTAGGGCCTCAGCAAGTCTAAATCCGGCCCTGCTCACTGGGCTGGACTGGAGGGCGAAGCGGAAGCCTCCCTTAATGTTCGGAGGGAACTTCTGCAATAAAAATTACTTTCCCTCCGTCTGAGATTTATTTATTAGTGCAGCTAAGACGACAAGACAGGATAAGATTTGCCCAGTGGCTAAGCGAATTCTCGGAAGAATAAATTCGATTGATCTCCGCCAGACTCATTTCTGAGTAAAGGCGATTGCGATGGGACTGCACGGGTTTCTCATCGATGGTTCAAAGCTCTTGTTTTCACTGACTAGAACAAGCTCAGCAGTGCAGACGTTGAAGCTTTCTCAGAAGCCAGGCTATTCCGGAAAGCCAGGAGCTTCGAAGGCACTTGTTCGGCGAACAAGCAGAGCCGAGGAGTCTTCGCCGAATGGGCTCCTGTGGAACTTGTCAAGGTCCCCCAAACGTACACCGCGGCTCAGCCAGCCGGTTTTCTAGACGGTTTCCCAGTTCCTGACTCGCATTCTTTCAGTCTACGCAAGAAACTTCATAGCACAACTTTGCCTTGCAGATCTTCCATTGTCTTAAAGCTCAAGAGACATGAGATCCTCTCTGCCTCTGTGTTGGAAACACTTAAGAGAGCAATCCTAGGCTTATTCAGAAACTTTCTATAGTCTATTTAATGGATCTTATTCTCAGGAAAGTGTTTTTAGGGTTACAGAGTAACTGTTGGGATTCTTATTGAGTAAGTCAGCAGAGTAAGTATTAAGAGACTGAGTCCATGGTGTGTTTTAAAATACAAAAGTTTACTATAAACCTAACATGGGAAAAGGTACACAGGATATAAAAATAACAAAGAGCTAATATGGCGACATCCTTGCAGCTAAAAGGTAAAACGGGAAGAGCAGAATGGCGTCTCCTTCTCTAATCAGAACAAAGAACGGGAGGAGAAACCAATATGCTAAATATTGGTTTCACATACACCTGGTTTCCAATTGTCTTCACATACACCTGGTTTCCAATCAGACTAGCAAATTAGCTCCAAAGTTCCCGGGCATTCTATTGTCTAAACAGATTGGTTACAAACAAACATGTGACTTAACAAACATCATTAACCCTGTAAATACTGAAGTGTTTTGACTTGTAACACCCAACAGTAACCCATTCGCCCATGCAATTTATGAATCATTAGATGCAAAGAAGGAGGCCTTGGTCCAGTCAAAGCTACCGCTGAGTCCTTTTGAAGCCTTTGGGGAAACTGCAACACTTCCTAAATATTCAGGTAGATAGCCGTGTTGGTCTGAAGGAGCAGAACAAAGTTTGAGTCCAGTGGCACCTTTAAGATTCACATGCAAAGCACACTTCTCCTCAAGGATCTCCTTACAGGAAAAAAATGGTTGGGGGCCAGCCGCTAGGAGAGGCCACTGAGAGCCAAGATGCATATGCAGAGCTGAAATGGGATCAGGTGGCTAGGAAGAACAATGTATAGCAGCAAATTAGCACATAAATGCAAGAGTTAATAAAAAGATGTGAGAATGAAGCTAGAGTCCAGCAGTACGCTCAAAACAAACCAGGCTCAACTCTGTGTACATGGGAGAACAGACACTCAGCATGTCCACACTTCTTCACATACATTGAAACAGATTTCCTCAAATATTACATGCAGATGGGGGGGGTTAGTTGCCAGGAAGAGCCAATTAGAGTCAAGGTGCATAAGTAACTGAGTAATAAATATAGCTATGATTGGAATAGCACATGTAGTAGGACATGTAAATATCAGCAAGTTGGCATACAGATAATAAAGGAGTTAACAACAGATGTGAGAACCAAGTCTGAGTCCAGTGGCCTCTATAAAATGAACAAAGTTTAATTTCCAGGTATAAGTCAGAACTGAATGACTTAGTGTGTGCAGTGAGATAAGAAGCACTCTAGGGGCTAAGCCCTGGGGGTTCTATTGTCCTGAGTGTTGTAATAACTTGTAATTCAGCAATCTCCCATTCCAGTCTTTTTCTGAGATTCCTTTGCAATATACAGCTACTTTGAGGACTGAATGTCCTGGAAGCTTGAAGTGTTTTTCTACAGGTTTCTCAGTCTTGTGATTCTTGATGTCAGATTTGTGTCCATTTATTCTTTGGCATAGGGTTTGACCTGTTTGCCCTATGTACAGAACCGAAGGGCATTGTTGGCATTTAATGGCATATACCAGTGGTAGCGAACCTATGGCACCGGTGCCAGAGGTGGCACTCAAAGCCCTCTCTGTGGGCACGCGTGCCATCGCCCCAGCCAGGCCCAGACCATCATTAAAGTGTCGAAGTCTCTGCCAAATAATTTTAAGTAAATTAAAGCATCTGGGATTGCCTTCCTTACTTTGTTTGTATCATCTTAAGTTAATGTATGAGTTATTTTTTCTAAAGTAAAACCTCAGTATTCAGGTTAAATTGCCGTGTTGGCACTTTGCAATAAATAAGTGGGTTTTGGGTTGCAGTTTGGGCACTCGGTCTCTAAAAGGTTCGCCATCAAGGGCATATACCATGTTAGAAGATGAGCAGGTGAACAAGCCTGAGATGGTGTAGTTGATGTTGTTAGGTCCAGTGATTGTGTTGTCTGGGTGTATGTGACAGCAAAGTTGGCACTTGGGTTTGTTGCAAGCTCTGATACCAGTGTCTATGTTTAAATTAGATGTTGTATTATTGTGTGTGAGAAGTTGTTTGAGATTGAGGGGCTGCCTGTGCACTAGAAAAGGTTTGCCCTCCAGTACTTGCGAAAGAGGTAGCTGGTGATGCGTTGAGCTATTTTAAGCTGAAAGCTATATGTGACCACTAGTGGTGTTCTGCTATTGTCTCTTTGGGGCCTGTCTTGTAACAGGTTTTCTCTGGGTATCATTCTGGCTCTGTTAATCTGTTTCTTGACTTCATCAGGTGGATACTTTCATTCTAAAAAGATTTGCTGTAGATCCTTCAAGTGAGAATGTCTGTGGGATTAGAGCAGATGCAGCTATAGCATAGAGCCTGGCTGTATACAGTGTATTATTTAGTATTTTTAGGATTGTGGCTGAAGCCATGTAGGTATGTTTGTTGGTGAGTAGGTTTTTGGTATAGGGTGGTGTCTATGCATCCATTGTGTATTCTTACAGTAGTATCCAGAAAGTGTATTTCTTGCATAGATTGGTTCATTGTCAGGTTGATAGTGGGGTGAAAGTCGTTGAGTGCCTGGTGGAATATGTCCAAGGTGTTTATTGTCAGGTTGATGGTGGGGTGAAAGCCGTTGAATGCCTGGTGAAATATGTCCAAGGTGTTTTTACCATGTGACAAAAAAAATGTCATCAATATATCACAGGTATAAGAGAGGTGTGAGTGGGTGGGAGTATAGGAAGCATTGCTCCAAGTTGGCCACATAGATGTTAGCATATTGTGGGGCCATGCGAGTGCCCATGGCTGTACCATTAATCTGTAAGTACAAGTTGTCACCAAATTAAAAGTTGTTACAGGTGAGAACAAAGTGGCACAATTTGGTTGCAAAGTCAGCTGTGGTGCTGTCAGAAATCATATTCTTTATGGCTTGCAATTCATCTTTGTGTGGGGTGTTGGTATACAGAGATTTCACATCTATGGTGGCTAAAATAGTATTATCTTGAATACTAAATAGTATTCTCTTGAATACTATTTCACTATGGAAGACTAATTCACATCCTACTCATGTTTACCAAGAAGGAAGTGCACAATTCTTTGTCCATTCATTTGGGAGCTCTACGACTCTCTTTGGAGAAATCAACCCTGACTGTTCCCTGGAAGGCCAGATAATGAAACTGAAGCTCAAATACTTTGGCCACCAAATGAGAAGAGAGCCCTCACTGGAGAAAACCCTGAGGCTGGGAAAGATTGAAGGTCAAAGAAGACGGGGACAGCAAAGGATGAGATGGTTAGACAGTGTCATAGATGCAACGAACATGAAATTGAGCAAACTTCAGAGGACGGCGGAAGACAGGAGGGCCTGGCGGGAGCTGGTCCATGGGGTCGCGAAGAGTCGGACTCGACTGTGCGACTGAACAACAACAAAGCATCAGAGGTACCTTTCTTGAATTATGCATTGCAGTGCTAGAACTTCTACAATACAGAAAAAAAGTTGTTAATTATTTGAAAGCAGCCACTGTCCTTGTAACATATCCTCAAAGACGTTTCCTTGAGACCTTGCAGAACTATTTGGAGGTCCATGCTAGCCTGATCTCATCAGATCTTGGAAGCTAAGTAGGGTCAGCCTGGTTAGTGTTTGGAGTGGAGGCTGCCAAGGAATGCCAGGATCGTGACATGGAGGCAGGCAATAGCAAACCACCTCTGAACTCCTCTTGCCTTGAAAACCCCACAGGGTCCCCATAAGTTGGCTGCAACTTGATGGCAAAAACAACAATCTCGAAGTTAGGAAATGCCGCTTGCTCTTAATAGTGCAACCCTGTGCACATTTGCCTCAGAGTAAGCACCTCTGAATACAATAGGATTTACTTCTGAGTAAACCTGCACTGGATTGCACTGCAAGACATGTCCATTTCTTCCCAGTTTCACCTAAATCTAGAACTCACACAGAACACTTTTGCCAGCAGTTTTTTGAGGCTGGTTTTTTGTGTGTGTGTGTCTGTGTCTGTGTTGAGATACTGGTGACACCCATTTTAGAAGCCAAAGGTTCACCTAAATTAATAAAGCTTACTTTCCAGTAATCATGTTTAGAATCGGAGTCATATTGTATTCAGGGTGGGGGGGGGATTGCCAATGGTGCAATTTTAAATTACTTTGAATTTCAATTAAAACCAATAGGGATAATCCAAACTCTATTTAAGATTGCAGTATAAATATGTGGACTATTCTGAATGTCCACATAAAGTAAGAAAGGTCTGTTTTAAAAACTACTTTCTGTCGTTTTTCAACAAAGCATATAAATTTCTTAATGTGGGATTCCCTCTCCCCCCCCCTCCAAAGCTCCAGATGCTGCTTGGGTCTCTGAGCCTCTACAAATTCCCATCCCCACCTTGTGTGCAATAAAATTGTGAACATAAAATTCCAACAACTCAACAAAAAGGAAAGAAGAATCCCATTATTCCTGCCAGCATATATTGGCCTAGAAACGACCACATTCTTTGATCCCTGCCTTTGACATCTTTCTACTTCTTATAGCCAACATTTAGCCCCAATGATGTGCTGAAGTGCACAATATGTCCAGGAGCCTACAAATAGATATAACTATCTACGGGGCTGGGAATGTTGTCGTTCTCCACCCTCCCCATCTGGACTGTCTATATTACAGTCTTTATCCTGCTCTCTCACTGAGGAGCTCAGGGTGCCTTAATTCCCCCCAGGTAAAGACTCTTGAGAGTCCCTTGGACTGCAAGAAGATCAAATCAGTCAATCCTAAAAGAAATCAACCCTGACTGTTCCCTGGAAGGCCAGATAATGAAACTGAAGCTCAAATACTTTGGCCACCAAATGAGAAAGGAGCACTCACTGGAGAAGACCCTGATGCTGGGAAAGATTGAAGGTCAAAGAAGACGGGGACGGCAAAGGATGAGATGGTTAGACAGTGTCCTAGATGCAACGAACATGAAATTGAGCAAACTTCAGAGGACGGCGGAAGACAGGAGGGCCTGGTGTGATGTGGTCCATGGGGTCGCGAAGAGTCGGACTCGACTGTGCGACTGAACAACAACAAATTCTGACTGGCCTGAGGTCCCTTTCATGTTCACCCTGATGGTGGAATGGGGATTTGAACCTGGCTCTAGTCCCATACTTTTGACCCATATCACCTTGGTTCTGTAAGAACCAGCCCCAATCCTTTTGTTAGTAATTTGTTAGTAAATTAAGTCTGCAGTCCTATGCTGCAAGTCTCATTGAACTGTATGATTCTTTCCTAAACAACAGGCAGAGGATCACACTGTCCTAAAACAAAAGGAAATCTGAAACACAACTTACTATATGTAGTTCTTGGCCAACTATAAATCAATTGCCCCTCCTTTGCTAAAACATTGTAGCAGCTCCAGTAACCCACCAATCCCTTTTTTTGAACAACAACCCACCTATCTCCAATACTTCCCCTTTGCCCCTTATTACTCAATAGCACCATGAATTCCTAGTTGGGACAGGACCAGATGACCAGACTTGATAATTAAGGAGGAGCCCACTGAAGCATCTGCTCCAGTAAAGTGGCCATGAGCTTTTTTTGGAATCTCTGCTTCCATTATAACTAAGTTCCATTAGAACTTCACTAGGCCTGGCAATATGATGCTTATTCTCTCTCTCTCTCTCTCTCTCTCTCTCTCTCTCTCTCTCTCTCTCACACACACACACACACACACACACACACACACACACACACACACGCCCCACCATCCATCATCAGTTTCTTTTCAAACTTGTTAATTGCAGATATCTTTCTGCCAGGCCAAATACTGAGTGAAATGTAGACATGTTTTGCTCTTCTCTTCAGATAATGAATGCTAGCTGGCAAGAAAATCTAGGCCGTGGAGAGAGCTGGAGGGTTGTCCTGCCTAAGAGAGCTAAACCATCAGCCAGGAATTTCCTGCTTCGAATCTAACCTCTGTTAAAGGAGGGGGGTCTTATAGGCCAGCCACCTTCTCTCTGCCTCACCCTGTTTGATAATATGGGGATGAGAACTATACCGACCCCCTTTGAAAGTTGTAAGGACTTGCATTCTCATACAGCATTTGTTTGCTCCAACAGTAAAATGCTTCACTTCCACATTGCTTCAACTGTGAAGCTGCTCTCACCAGGAACTTACTTCAGTGGCATGTCTGTACTTGTCATCATGTGGGAAGTGAACAAAGTGATCAGCTGGGACAGTGTGGAAACCAACCACCTTACTGCTGAAGTGTGTTTATGCAGTAGGAAGGAATCTATGGCTGCAATATGAAGAACACTTTCAAAGTCAACCCCATTGAATAAAATGGGACTTCTGAGGAGCTGCCTAGGCTTGCTCTGTAGGAGAAGTATTCTGAACACTCATGCTCTCGGATTTAAAGAAAAACTGGTTGAATGCAGCCATGGGTACTCTGAACTGGACTGAAGGTCATTATTCTTTGAGGGTGAGAGAGACATATATGGGAAGGCCAGAAAAGGGATGACAGGGTGTGAAACCCCCACACTTTCCCAAATGCAATTTAAAAAACTAAGTACATCTGCACCCTACTAGGTTTGGCGAAGTTTTTTTCTGCTACTGATTCCACAATTCCTGCTCATCTGAGCACCTGGATCTCTTTAAGAAAAGAAGGGAATTCTTTCTTGAAATTCCTGAGACAGGCTGTCATGAGTGAGACAATAGGGGAAGAGTGTATCAGGACTGGGAGGCCTCTTTGCGCTTTCCCATCTGCCTGCCTGTCTGCTTCCTTGAGTGGGGGATGGTGTGTCCCCCCCTTACAAGGCTCTGGTTTTCACATCTTTTTGGACACTTCTTGCTTCTTGGCTGCAGCAGTGTTGGGATGAACCAGGCTGACCTCCGGAGAGGTTTGTTTAGGGAGGAAACAATGTTTGTCTTGTCAAAACACCATGAATTTCCTTATGCTTCCCCAACAGCCTTGCAGTCAACAGATGCAATATAACAAATGGTTTGCCATATTTTACCCCTTCAAATGGAGAGATATAACTTTCTAAAAACCTGGCAGTGGCAGAGTACACAGCAGTGAATGGGGGAATGTAGAATGGTTTGGACCATCAGGCACGGGCTGGCTGTTGGAAATACGGGTCGGAGGCCACCCACTTGATATATATGTGTCAGATCCTTTTTAAAACAGATGCTACCATTTGAACAACCCTGTTGCTAGACACATGGCATAGAAATAGCTGCCACTGAAATCAGTGAAGTCTGCTTTCAAATGATGGCCATGCTTTAGAGGGGACACTTGCCTGAATGCAGAAGACAGGACTGGAGTAAAATTCAGAGCTTTAGAGGGGACACTTGCCTGAATGCAAAAGACAGGAGTAAAATTCAAAATGCCTGGGCTGTGTGCAATGTGATGCAAACCAAATAATGACAAATGCATTATACTCACACTGGAAAGAAAATTAACATTCCATGAAGAATGCAAATTTGAGCCCCCACCAAATGTGTGTCCTTGTTATACGATACCATCTTCTGAATCCACACATTTTGAATTATACCACGTGGGGCTGTGCAGTCCATGTATATTATATCAAGTGCATACACAGCAGTTACAAGTAAGAAACCATCTTCTAGGAGGTGCAGGTGAACTATATCTGAGTAGGCATGGGCTTCTCCAGGGATTTCTGCATCCAGGTAGGGGCATTTCCAGTTCACATGCACTTTCTCTCACTTGATGAAGCATGCCTCTCTGCGTTGTATCTTTTACCTTAGTGAGTTAATGTTGGAGTATTTAGCAGATGTGTATTAGTTTAAGAAAAAATAATTACTAAGTAAGGAAGGCAGTCACACGTGTGTATTAGTTTAAGAAAAAATAATTACCGTACTAAATAAGGGGGGAAAAGAGTTACATTTGGAAGTAAATTAACAACTAACCTGTCTAACTAGTTCTCCATGTTGACTGTTTGGATGCTAAGCCTCATGCGTGGGAGAACAAAGAAAGATAAAGTTTCCTAATGGTTCCCCATTGCCTGCTGACATGCCCAAACACACATAGCACCCCAATAAAACTTGATCAGCCAATAGACATTCTACAGCTCCCTTCATTAGGAATACTGTCACCTTCTCTCTGGTGGGAATGATGTGTGTAAGATCTAATTGGCCCTAAGCTGAATAACTAACTTTAGCATGCATACATAAACATATTAACTCTTTCATGACTGAAGGATGACATTGCAAACTCGAACAGTTAATGGTTTAGGAATGGACTGAATACTGCAGTCATATTCAACAGCCAGTCTCAGACCTCTGCAGCTATGAAACTCAAAGGGTGGCATTTGGCAAAATACTTTGCCTTACCATAAATTGACTCTCAGGATTATTGTGCTGCTCTGAGAACTTCAATTTAGAGTAAAGATGAGCCACAAAGATAATCAAAGGTAAATTTCCACTCCCACCAACTCAGTCGTCCCTTCAGAAGGGACAGAAAGAAGGGCAGAAAGAAAAAAACAAAGCTGGCTTGAAAAGATTTGTTCAAGCATTTACCTAATTCTAAGTTTTCACCTTTATATTTACAAGGAGAAGTTGATAAAATGATTTATTATTTAATTCAAAATCACCCAAGGCTGGAAACTATACTATCAGGTGATTATTTTCCAGCATAAAAAGCATGAAAACTTATTCAGTTCAAATGAACTTTTACTGTTTGCTGTGGCGTCTTAAACAGTATCTAAAATAAATCACTAGCATCTAGTTCATTTATCTCCCAGTACTTAATCCATACAGGCTATATTCTCTCTCCCTCCCATTTTAATGTCAAACTGCACCAGGTTATTAAACTAGCATCTTGTTGGGTATCTTCATGTCGACACCTGAACAATATGAGTTCTCAGAGAAGAAGTTCAGGGCTCTCTTTCCAAGGACAGCCGTGCTCCTTTGACGGTGGTACTTCAAAGATCAGATAGCAAGACTGATCTCATCCTAAGTGGTAATCAATAGAACCCAAGTTTGAGTCCAGTGGCACCTTTAAGACCAACAAAATTTTATTCAAGGTATAAGCTTTCATGTGCAAGCACAGTTCTTCAGATAGAGTGTGCTTGCACATGAAAGCTTGTACCTTGCACAAAATTTTGTTGGTCTTAAAGGTGCCACTGGACTCAAACTTTGTTCTGCTGCTTCAGACCAACACAGCAACCCACCTGTATCAATAGGTTCCAGTTCAGCAGAGAAGAAATATGTTTCACAGATGCTGATGGTGAACATATTCATAAAGATGCTTACTCAGTTTCCTTTCCTTCAACCATGTATAATGTACATTAATTCAAAATTCATTGTTAAATTTGTACAGAAATTAATTTTCAAAGCATATGTCATTAACCAACCCACAAGAGGTTGCTGTTTTTGCTCTAGGCCTCTGCCTGGGTCCAGAGGACATTCCAGTACCTACTTCTGTCTCCAAACACCTCAGCAAGATGACATGGTCCTCAAAGGCTGCAGATAAATCTAGTAGGAGCAACAAAGAAACATCGTCTCTGTCTGTGTTCAGATTTATGTAAAAAACTGGCAGTGGAACTTTGGATCACACCATCCCTTTCTGTCCTTTGTAAAATGTGTTATGTGTTCAAGAGTTTTTTAGTTTAAATTGATCAGTTGACATGTTAGGATTCCTTGTTGGGCTACTGGCTAAAGTTTAAAGCTAATGTTTTAAAACTGGCTATATGTATTAATGTAAACCACCTCAGGTTTGCTGGATGTGAAGAAAGGCAGTGTCAAAATGAATAAATGGATTAATAAAATATGCCAGATTATTTTGTCAGTTGCAGACATATAACATATTAGCCTCTCTCTCTCTCCTCCTCCTCCTCCCTCCCTCCCTCTCTGTATGTAGATGTGTGTGTGTGTGAAATATAAAATTTATCCTACAATAGGTTCTTGTAACAATGGGTAGGGCTTGTAGCTCTCTGGAAGAGTATATATTTTGCCAGGTCAGTGTGGACACTAGTGTCTGGAGGTGGTGAAGGACTGGATGAAGAACAAACTAAAACTTAATCCAGAGATATCATGGAAGTTTTATGGATTCAGTGTAAAACTGATTTGGGAATCATGCAGAGATTCAACTGGTTCAACATGTGGCAGCCAGAATGGTGACCGAGGCTTACTGCAACAAGTATATTAAACTAATATAACGTGTGTGCAGAACCAGGTGCTTTTTTTTAAAAAAAACTTTGAGTCCAGAATACCTGAAGGAGCCCCTCCACTCCTTCCTGCCTGTACTCTGAGGTAATCCAAGGAGATTCTGTTCTAGGAACCATCCTGCACTGTCATAGGAGCCTTGCTTCAGGATCTTAATGAAAGTCTTCTTGGCAGCTGCCCCTGAACTCCCTTCCCCAGGAGCACAACTTTTCAGATTTGCTTATGTCACTGTTATGTCCATTTAACTATTCTTCAGAAAACCTGTTGGGTGTTACAAGTTAAAACACTTCAGTGTTTACAGGGTTAATGATGTTTGTTCCGATCAACAGGAAGTCACATGTTTTGTTTGTAACCAATCTGTTTAGACAATAGAATGCCCGGGAACTTTGGAGCTAACTTAATAGTCTGATTGGAAACCAATGTGTCAAGTATTTAGCATATTGGCTTCTTCTTCCTGTCTTTGTTCTGACTGAAGAAGAAGACGCCACCATTCCTG
>NW_015176475.1:89958-92532 GCF_001447785.1 Gekko japonicus
TGCTGAGGTGCTGATCAAGCCAACACCTGACTAGCTTCTGCAGTGCTGTAGCATAGGGTTCTTTCCACAGAGTCACTGGAGTTCATAGAAGACAGGATGGAAATAAGCAGGAAGGAATAACTATCTTCAGACCAAACACTTTCACTGACAAAAGATACTTCTCCAGCCTATAATCTCTTGCAACAGAAGGCTAGACCCTCTAGTGAAATGAAACCATAGCACAGCCCAATCCCGGGGCACTGAAGCATGTCTGATATATTAAGAGTATTTATAGATGCACCTGGAATGTTGGATGCACCTGATCTGCTGTTTGTGATCCTCATTCAAAACTACTGGGAAATTCTTAACCATCTACCAGCCAAGATGTAACAGCAGACTAGAAAGCAAAGCAGTGAAGTCTCATATTTCCAAAGTGGAGTAAGCATATGCTCAAATGATGCCAGTGGGAAAATGATCCTCTTGGTAACTCAGTTTTGCTTTTTTATTCTGCCTCAGCTTGGCTTAGACTTCCTTGATAATTTATAGTCTTTGTGGAAGCTTCTATGCTATGGTCTTCCACTGTTTGAGGATTCTATTTTAAAGGCTCTTCAACAACACCCTTCTTTTATTGGAAGGGAATGTAGAAGTGGTTGTAAGTGTATATTTGCTAGTGGAAAGGGTTTTTTAAGTTTTCAGAAGTTTTCTATCACAGGCATCATCCAATCCAATCGTAGATTAAAACACAACTTGGAATGTTTAGCACACTTTAAGAAGAAAGGTCATATTTTGTCCTTTCCTTTCTCTCCCTCCCTCTCTTCCTTTTTTTTTTTGGCAATAGGCCATATCTACTTCCCTTCAAATGGTTTCATGGATATGAGTTTATAGGGGAACTTGTCTAGCACAAGATGTTGCAATGGCCACTACATCAGGAAACTCTGAAGGAATGAAACACATTAAGGGGAATTTATCTTTAGAGCAGCTGTTAGCTATGATAGCAAGCTGGAGCCTCCATATACAGAGACTATTTCTGAGTGTCAGATGCTGGAAAAAAGCACCAAGGGATGGCCATCATTGTCATGCACTGCTTGTTAATACATAAAGACATTTGGCTGGCCAGAAATGCAATGCTGGACCAGATGGCTGTGTTATATGATGCATTGTTTACATTTGTATGTTTATATTTTGTTCACCTGTTGCTGTTTTATCTTGCTGTTTTAATCTGTTGTGATCAATACTTCACTGATTTAACTTTGATTGTTCTTGATTTATTTTTAGCATTGCCTTGGGCATCCCCATCTAGGGAAGGCAAAAAAGGCAAAAAGTGTTTTAAATAATTAAATTCTGATCCAGCCAGGCTATTTTTATGTTTATTTGTTTGGGATTTTTTGTTTACTAAGAATAGTTTGGTTTTTGCTAAGAATAGTACTGGTGATATTATTATTCTTGAAGTTATCAGTCAGCAATCAGTTTATCAGGAGCTCCAGAAAACATCTTGAAACACCTGTTTTGCTTGAATTTCAGAGATCTACCAGAAATGAGACTTTCAAGGACTTTTAGAATCAAAATCTTTTCCCACATAACTGACTCTGAATTTAAAATTGTATTGTTGCTGTGTGGATAAGGGTTTTTTTCCCTTTGGAACAACCCAGGAAGGATATCCAAACAAGCAACAGCAAGAAGGAAATTAAAATTCAACATTTGGACAATTCCCATAAACCTAAAACTTTTTAAAACTATGCCATCAAATCCATCAGAAGGACAACCACACCTTGGGCAGCAGAACTGTGGTATATTAGTAAGCTGATAACACTTTTCAGTCACAAAAAATTGATGTTTACATGGAAACAGGATGTTACCTAGTTTAGCTGTAACCAATGGAAGTAGAGATACGTTAGCTCAGGAAAAGTGTGGGTGGTGTTTAGTAAAATTAAGTGATCTGTAATCTATTTGCTAATCCACGGGTGTTGAACTCATTTGTTATGAGGGCCGGATCTGACATAAATGAGACCTTGTTGGGCCGGGCCATGTGTGTCATAAAATGTAATGCCAGGTAGCGGAGATATAAACTTTATAAAGGACACAAACACAAAGGGTTTTTTTTAACTTAAAATAAAAATGTGCTTAAAACATTAGCACTCTTGCAATATTTCGTTTATTTAACAGTGATAACTGACACCTCTTGCTCTGAATTATTGCATCAAAATGTCTGTGCTGTTGCAATCTTGAGTATGCTGTTCAGGTGTGCATCTGTAAACTGCAAACCTACGATGACGCAGCAGCAGCAGAACTGCAGGACGAAACAGAAGACAGCCAGTTCCACTGCAGGCCTGATAGAAGCCCACTGGGGGCCTAATTTGGCCCCTGGGCCACATGTTTGTGTTGGAAGTTACAAGTTAGAACACTTCTATTCAGTATTTACTGAGTTAATGCTGTGTTCTAAATCACATGTTTGTTTGTATCCTATCTGCTTAGAGAGTTAGAAAGCCCGCCAGATGCAGATCTAGTTTGTTGTTTTGATTGGGGAATGGAGTGTTACTATTTAGCATTTTATGGCTCTTTGTCCCTGAGCAAGAAGAAGCTCCAGTCTCCATTACT
>NW_015176475.1:97225-102069 GCF_001447785.1 Gekko japonicus
ATTGCTCTTCAATGCAAATATGTGAAAGACTTACAAGACAAAGGACTCATTGAACTTCGTTACTGTCCTACTGACCAGATGACTGCCGACATCCTGACCAAGCCGCTTGACAAGCAACGTTTTGAGAATCTTCGTGAAAGTTTAAATTTGCATGATTTCAGTGTTATAACTTGAGAAGGGGTGTTGGAAGTTACAAGTTAGAACACTTCTATTCAGTATTTACTGAGTTAATGCTGTGTTCTAAATCACATGTTTGTTTGTATCCTATCTGCTTAGAGAGTTAGAAAGCCCGCCAGATGCAGATCTAGTTTGTTGTTTTGATTGGGGAATGGAGTGTTACTATTTAGCATTTTATGGCTCTTTGTCCCTGAGCAAGAAGAAGCTCCAGTCTCCATTACTCTTCGTTAAGTTTTCTAGATGAGAGGATGTAGAAATAAAGCTCTTTGTTATTTTACCTCCTGTTTACCCTACCCTTGATAGGTTGTTAGTAAACTTTTATATTTTGAAACTACCATGGACTCAGACTCATTTTTTACTCTGCTAACTCTGCTGAATTAAGAAATTAAGAAATTAAATACTAAACTATCTAACAGTTTGACACCCCTGAGCTAATCAATATATTGCCTTGAAGATGTGCTTTGATCATGTATGCAGATGTTTGCATGTTTTATCATCTGCTTCCTGTCTTTGTTATGGACAAGAAGAAGCTATTAAGATTATATTTTTAACCATGTAATTGTGAACATGTAATATGTTGGGTCAGACAGAAATGCTTCTTATTTGCTCCCTTGTTAGTAAAGATAGTTTTTCCCTTTAAACTCAAACTTACACTATGTTGGCTCTTGCTTATTTACTCTGCAATTTACAAAACAATCAACAAGAACAAGCTGATACACGCCTATTTTTATCACTGGAAGCCCAGCAAGCCGCAAGCAGCTCTACTGTCACCTAATACATGCAAAAACAACACACATCTTGTGGCTCCTTAAAAAATAATAAAACGTTTATCCCACCACAATTTTTTGTGAATTGGAGCCCCCTGCTTCAGATGGAATGTGTGGGTCCTCACTATGCTATAGAGGTCTGTAGGATGTATTCTGAAAACCGCAGGCAAAACACCATGAGGTGCAGGAAGCAGAGGGAGGAATTAAGATCAAGAAAAAATCAAAGATTGTTCACTCGTTGTGGTAAATTACAACACCTGTAATGGATAGGGAGTCCTCCCTTTTGCTAAGATGATTTACCGAGATCAATAGATAAAAATCCCAAGGCCACTTTCACTCTGATAAATGCAAGGTTGGTCCCGTCCCCCCACGAAGACTGTTCACGTCGCGGGAGGCCTGGAATGGCAGGGATTAACCCGCAGTCTGGATGATTAATGGAATGCTGGCGATGGCTATGAATGACCGGGATCTGTTTCCGTTATGATGTGTTGAAGATGGTGAGAAGACGACCCATCTCCTTTCTGCATACCTGTGTTTGTGCGCGGATGTTCCTGCCAAGAGCGCACCTTTCCTTAATTTCTTCCTTTTTTCTCCGCTAGTTCTGCGACCCTCTTTGTTTCTGGGGTCAGCTGCGCAAGATAGGCAAGTTGGTTGAGGCCGAGACCAGCCTCAGATGGCGGGTAACGGGATGGGGAGAAGCTCACACTTGTTGCTACCATTTGTGAACGATCAACGGCTTCCTCTTCAAGGGACAGGCGACGCGAAGCGGCTGGCTGGGTCGTGATGACTCCGGAGAATTATTATTATTTTTTATTTAGTGTTGTTAATTAAAGTTAATTCATATTCACTGATCCCATTCCCAGCTCGATCGGCGACCTCTCCGGCACTTCAATGCAACCAGCCCTTCTCAGGATATCCACGCACCTCCTTTCTGTCGCTTGACACCCAAGACGCACAGATTCCTCCCCCCCTCCAGCTCCTTTCCGACGGTCCGGCTTTTTTCGTGCGCTTCCCTTTCGGGGCGCGAGGAAGGATCGAGGGCGGTAGGGACAGCGAAACTCACACCTCACCCCCCCCGGAATTTACCCTCCGGCTTTTGGATCGAACCTGTTCCCCGCCGCCACCATCGACTAGCTGGTCTCACGCAGGCACCCAGCCCGGTCGCTTACCTCTGGCGATGTTTCCTACCCTTTTCTGGCCTATTTCGGGGCAGGCCTCTGGTGGGACTCCCCTAATTTTGCGGGGAAACCAGACCTCCCTTTAGCAGGAAGCAGGCGGGGGTTGGATGGGGTAAACCACTACACTGACTGGCTGCTTACTTCCAGTGCAATCCTAAACAACGGTTACTCCCTTCTAAAGCAATTGCAGTCAATGGCGCAAGCTGTTTAGGATTGCATCATTAGGGGCCATGGCCTCCTGCACGAGTCATGTGCACGGGCCGAGCTCCCTGCTGCCTGCGGGATTCTTAGCCGGCAGCACCTGGCAAAAGGCTGGACATTTCAAGGGCGGAGGGGGGGAGGGATCCGAGAACATGAGAAACAAAGACTTCCCCCGGGCACAATCCAGCCACATTTGAATCCACTTGTTTCAGTGGGAGAACATTAGGGACGTGCTTCATCGCGGCTGGTTCATGCTCCGGCGTGGCCTGCGCAGGAGGAGTCTTTACTGGGCTCTTCTTTAGGCTTCCTTCCTCCGTCGTAAAACAGAAATCAGGATCGCCCTTTCCAGAAACGACCACCATGCAGAATATTTGAAAGCAAAAGTAATGAAGAGAGATTGGGTGGGTTGGTATTTAACCCCACCGATTCTGTTGTTGCTTAAAAACAATTCCGAGAAAGGAATTGTATTGACTACTGCGGAACCACAGCTACATTTGTTTTAAAGTCTCCCCAAACTATTTTTACAGCCCCGTGTTGTGTGTTGGAATTCCAGGTTTGGGACGGGGGATTCCTTCTCGCCCTGGTCCATTCTTTTCCTCCTTCGTCTCCTTCTTTCTGTAACAATACTCTTATTTTCACATCCGTCTGCGAACGACGGTTACTTTGGTCCTCTCTTTTTTTGTCCAGGGGCGGCACGAAAACAAGACATCTTTCCCCCTCTCTTACTAAACCAAAACGTCATCGTCTCATAAAATATTATATGAAAATTTCCTTTGGGGGGTGAGTGGAGAAGGGAGAGAGAGAAACAGAACGAGAAAAGAATCAATTCTTGCCAAAGAATTGGAAAAAAAAAAGTTCGTGGCGCAACAGCGAGTCAGGAGCCCGGGTTCCAAATAATCAGAAGCGATTTATTCCGACGGAGTGACAGCTCTTTTGAACGGGAAGCGAAAGGCGTTTTCTGTCTCTCTGAAAGCTTTTCTTCCAGATTGTGTTCAGATTAGGCTGGGAGGATGAATGGCGGCTTTATCCAGACCGGGAGCTTTTCTGAAATGCCAAATTAATTACCAAGGCCTGAATCAAGGCAACAGGGACTGGGAAGAAGGAGAAGGGAAGGCGAGGAAGAGCTGGAAAGCCACTGCTGGGCGGACGGGGGGGGGGGGGGGGATAACCAGAGCGCTGTCAGGAGGTTAAACTGTACCTTGGGAGAGTTTCGGGTTGTTTCGCCCGGATGGCTGGCTGGAGGGCCAAGGGAAGGGGAGACGCATCTGCACAGCATTGCTGTGATCTCCTTAAGCTAAATAGGTCTGTCAGGACCGGCGAATTCGCTCCAGCACTTCGGGAGTGAATCCTAACTGCAGGACCAGCCGGTGGGAGAGCAAAGGGAGATCTGCCTTTGGGAGGCTGGTGGGGAACTGTATTTGGTACCAAGCAATAAAGAGCTGAGTGTCTGTATTGCGCTTCTCCGTGTAGGGGGTGGGGTGGGGGAGCTGGGCTTCTCCTTGGCCCGGCTCTCGGACTTGCCCGCCAACGGACTCTCCCGTCTCCTGCCTGCCATCTTCGCCTCTCCCCCCAGCACCGCTCCAGTAGCCCCCCGTCTTAAGGTAAGCGGGGGCAGCCCGAACAAACGCCCACTCTCCCTTCGGCAAGGAGTTCGGTTGCCTCCCCCGGTTCCCCGCTCCCGTCCACGGTCCAGCGGAGCAGGCACTTACTTGCCCAGGAGAGGGGGGTGTGCGGGAACGTCGCCTCGCCGACGCGCTTCCTCCGCCGAATCCCGTCCTTGGGTCTCGGATCCAGCTCCGGATGGCCTCTACCTGACAGCAGCGGGAGCGGCCGGCGGGCTATGATCCTTCTTACGGGGAGCTCTCCGGGGTCTAGCGACAGCTATGCGAACAAGGAGGCCCTTAGGGGGTGCATCGATCCAGACGCCCCCCCTTCCTTTGGACAAGGGGGGGGGGTTCGAGGGGGAGGGAAGGCTCCAAGCTTCCCTTTGGCCTACCTGGAGCTGGAGTAGATTGGTGGTTTTCCCAACGATTACTTCGAAGCAGCGTCAATTGCCCCGGGTTTGGGAGCAGTGGAAGTCCAACAAGAGAATCAAGGACGGGCACCTGGAGGTTGCCCGCAGAACTTCCTCCGTTAGCAATGAGCGGGAACTTGGGAAACTCTAGGGAAAGTGTCCACCTTGCGAATCCTGGGTTCAAATCCTGACGGGGGTTGGTCTGGCCCCTGCCTTCACAGCGGCGCCCAGCAGGAAGGCCCGGGATGCTGGGAAGGCGCAGGTCGAGCGACGGCTCAGGGCTCGGTCTCTTTGGGGTTAGGGAAGCATCTGAAGGTGAAACGTGCTCTCTCCGACCCAGTGATTGGTGGGTCTCGAAGTTTACACCGTTTTCCTGAAGGAGACTGCTACAGTAGTCTGCAACTACCGGACAAAAGCAGAGTTCGCTTTGGGGCTTGTTGTGTGGCTAATAAAATAAACTGTATGGCGGCTTGATAATCTTTTGGCAAATACGTGCCCCCCCCCCCC
>NW_015176475.1:102189-104314 GCF_001447785.1 Gekko japonicus
GCTGTGTTATACTTGCCAGTTTCACTGGCTTCAACAGCCTGGTCCCAGATGGATGTAAGTCCTCCTAATTTTAATGTAACTTACTTGCTGGTTTATGATGCTGTTTGGAGACTGTGAGGGTTTATCTGATTCAATACAGGGTAAGACTCCCAGATTTTTAATATCTGTTCAAAATAAGTGGACAGCTTCCACAGTCACATTGTCCTAATCCTAGGAGAAGTTCCCACTACTGAGATGTTTTCTTCTAAGCTACTATTAAAGACTTGAGAACTTGATCCACAGTGAATCTATCAGTTATGTACAGCAATTGCAGGGGTTTTGATCACCACATTTGGGCTGAAGATCCAGCAGATGAGAAAAGAAAGTGCAGCTGGAATTTGAACAATGCCAAATAAAATTTTTAGCTGGTTTCCAGGTAAAATGAGCATAATAAACTTACTGTCATCAAAATGCTTTTACCTTGAAGCTTACATCCAGATTAAAGGACATTTGATAGAAATGGAATTCTTCTGGCACTCATTAAAGAAACCGGCTGTGTAGGTCTTGTTTTCAAAAGGTAGGAAATAAATATTTTAATAAATTAAAAGTTTCCCACTCTTCTACTACTTTTAAATGCCCTCACAACTAGGAAAATTCTTATTGAAGGAACAATTACTGTTTTCTGATTTGTGAGGGATTTATAAGGATTTATAATTGTCACAAAAAGTATTTTTGAATGTGATTGAATAATGTAACCAGTGCCATCCTAAGCAGAGTTACAACCTTCTAAGCCCATTACAGTCAATGGAATTAGAAGGGCTTATCTCCATTTAGGATGTTCCAGTTTGTTTAGAACCCTACAGCATACTTAGCACAATAGTTAACCCAAACCTGTTCACTTGCCAGGAATTGCAAAAATGTTGCTTGATCCTTGTCCCCATGGTCTGTGCAGTCCAGTAAATATATCGTTTACACAGGGGATAATCAGCAATTACCCACACTAAACTTTGCCTTAGGGAAGATAGTGGTGGCTTCCATTTGAGGAGGCTGCCTTCCATCCTTTCCTTTCCTGTTTTGAAGAATTAAATTGACAAGTGCAGCTGAGCTCCCCTATAAGAACGTGATAGTATATTTAGGTTGTTAAGACCCATCTGCCATTGATCCTGACAACACTTTTGAATGGATGAAACCTTATCTGGAGGCTGACTTCCTCTGTTTATCAGGTTTATTAATTCTCAGGGTGGTGCAAGCATTGCTAATAATTACTATCAAGATGGACCACTCTGTGGAAGCAGAACGAACAAAAGCGTCATATTGTTCTGGAAATGTGCTGAGTGTGGGCTCCAGTACTGGCCAACTACATTCTTGGCTTCTCTTGATAATCCTTATTCAGCTCTCTGTGCCCAAACACAAATATGGCAGTTTCCCCATCCTTGTTACATGTTGGCAGACATCACCACATCCTATCTGATTCATCTTTCTAGCAGCAACAAAGTCATCTGACAGAGGCCCTGTTTGCTAACTAAAATTCCAAGGAGTTTGTCACTGTTCTTTAGGAGCCTCTCAACCTTCCTTCCTGATCAAGTCAATTTAGGTATGCTCTCATGTGAAGCAAATTTGGTTCAGCGCAAGCCATCTGAAATGCTGAGGGAAACAATTTGCAGAAAATCAGCATGTTCTAATGGGTAGACCTGATTGGACTGGATTGAGGGAAGGGGGAGTCCTGTTTTCTGGTTCTGGCTAAGCATCTTCTATGTGTACTTCTGGATTCCACGTTTCCAGGTAAAGGGAGCACACACAAAGAATCTTTAGTGACTCCTTTTCAATCGGACCGTCAGGTATTGGGACAGAGACTAACCTGGTGGATTATTGAAGTCTGGGTGTGATCGGAGGAATATCTCTCTGTCAATCTTGTTAGAGTGATTTTTGACACTTTAGGCTATGTTGTCTGTTGAAACAATTGTTTTATGAGTGACTATGCTGAAACAACTGTTTTGTGTGTGACTATACTGGGTCTTGTCATTGGTGTTGTAAACTAAATTCGTCGTAGGAAAGGGAATCCAGAGGTTTGGGGTCCCCAGTATGCTAGTGATACTTTGTTGGGTGATAGTGAGATATTGAAAAAATGGTATTTAGCAGAGATAAG
>NW_015176475.1:104496-122412 GCF_001447785.1 Gekko japonicus
AATGCTAATACACCTTGACACTTTAGTCCCAATCAAATTCCTAGATCAGGGAGAAAATTCCCAGGTATTCTACAGCTAAAGAACATTGGTTATATGAAAAACATGGGACTTCCTGTGAGTAACATAAACAAACATTTAACCCCAGATATACTGAGTGTTTTCAACTTGTAATATCCAACATACTTAGCTGTTGACTTCATTCACTTGGTGCCTGAAAGCTATAGATAAATTTATATATGTTGAGGTTGAATCCAGACAAGATGGAAGAGATGTTGGTGGGTAATACCAGTACTTTGGAAGGAACTACTTGTGGTATAAATATAGTTCATGTTTTACTGTTGGAGATGGTACAGAGTTGGAGGTACTTCATCTGGACTCTGACTTGCTCCTGGATTTAAAAATGTCAATGTGACTAGGAGTGCCGCTTCATTCAGGACTTCACCACACTGAGATACGTTTTTTAAAAAACAGCTAGGTCTGAGTGCCCTGATCTGGATGGTCCAAGCTAGCCTGATCTTGTCAGATCTCAGAAGCTAAGCAGGGTTGGCCCTGGCAAGTATTTGGGTAAGACACCACCAAGGAAGTCCAAGGTTGCTACACAGAGGCAGGCAATGGCAAACCACCTCTGTTAGTCTGTTGCCTTGAAAACCCCCATGGGGTTGCCATGAGTCAGCTGCGACCTGATAGCACTTTACACAGAGAGAGGAATGATTACTGTAAAACCCTTCATGTGGTGCTGCCCCCAAAGACAACTCAGACACTGAGGCTAGTGCAAAATGCTGCTCTAAATTTGCTTGTAGATACTGGGAGAAGGAAACATGTTTAACTGGTACTGCAACAACTGCTCTGGCCACTGCTAGTATGATTGTGGGCTGAGTACACCATGAAACCCCTTCACAGCCTGGAACCACCAACATTAGGAACAGGTTCTTTCTTGCATGAACTCCTATGGCAGTTGTGGCCAGCAGATCAGGCTGTACTCCAGTTGCCTTCCAAAAGGGAAGTAAGAACACTGGCAATGAAGAGTAGGATCTATGCTGCTGCTATGGAATGCTCTTCCAAAGGAGGGGTGGAACCAATTGTTCTTTCTAGAAAGGAGGATACGACACTTCTTATGTTAGTGGGCATTTGGCTGCTGGGATCACTAGATAACTGTGATTTTGCTTTCTACTTGGTTAGTTTTTGTTAATATGCCTTAGCTGTTTTCTTACTAAATATATTCTCAAAGCAGCTTGCAATAGGACATTAAAATTCTTCTAACATGGTAAAATACAAGTGTAAAACCACAAAAATAAACTAAGGTGGCAGTCACTCGTGCAAGATAAAGCGGGGGGGGGGGAAGCAAGGCTCCATAGGAATTTGACCCACAGTTGCGCTATCACACAGTCCTTGGAAGCTGCGGGCACAGCCTGCCACTGCATGATCAGATGCAACCATGGGTGAGTCGGGTTTTTTTTTTTTTTTTTTTTTGCTGTGTGTTTCCAGATGCCTTCAACAAAGGATCAATGATTCACATCTCCACACTGAGGGCTCCCTATGCAGTATGATGCACATACTGAGATGGGGGGGGGGACAACGGCACAGAGTCAGGAGGGCCTGATCAGACCATCCCGATGCCATGGGAGCACACTGGAGTGATCACACAGGGGAAAGTCCATCTGTGGCCCATAGCAACCTGTTTGCTACCAGACTTTCCCCAGTGTCTTTTTACTCCACTTCTGCGGTGGAGCAAAGCAGGTTGCCGATGGGTGCGAGGCACTTTCCAGATGTTTGTGTCTGATCACGCCCTTTAAATCTGCCCGGCATTCGCACCGCTGGTACAGCTAATTATGCATGTGATCGCGACCTAACATTGCTAGAACAAAATAAATGGCACCAATACTGATCACTTCATGGCCACGAAAATCACACACGTGTGTGTGAGAGAGAAACATTAATCTGGATGAGCCTTGTGATATATTTTTAATTGCTGCTGTTCATCTTGTTTTGTTTTTTATTATCTTGTGGTTTTATGGCTGAATTAATTGGCATTTTTATTTTATGCTATCGATTTATATTTTATTTTGTAAGCCACCCTGCTCTTTTTAAAATACACGGGCAGGATACAAAGCTTATAAATAAATCTTATAAATCAATACATTAATCAATAAATTAGCATGATCAAAGGAATTGCTATCAGCTATGCAGTACATTCTGACAGAGGGACATGTTAGCTTACATGTATAAGAATTGGGCAAATATATTTGGAGGTAGAAGACATAAAATCTGGGAGACCTTTCCAGTTCTTTCAGTATGTGCCAGTATAAAAGACATGTCTTGCAAAATCCTATGGCTCAAGTGGTTAAGACACTGAACTGCAGGCTGCGGAAGGTCAGTAGTTCAGCAGTTCGAGACCCAGGTGCCGCAAGACGGATTGAGCTCCCGTCTCTAGTTCCAGCTCCTGCCAACCTAGCAGTTCGAAAGCAAGAAATTGCAAGTAGATAAATAGGGACCACTTCGGTGGGAAGGTAACAGCGTTCCGTGTGCCTTGGTGTTTAGTCATGCTGGCCACATGACCACGGAAATGTCTTCAGACAGCGCTGGCTCTTTAGCTTTGAAACGGAGATGAGCACCACAACCCTAGAGTCGGATTCGACTGACTTTCGAGCAAGGGAACCTTTACCTTTACTATCTAACATTTAGATCAGGATTAGAGGCAGGTTTATGCTGGGGAGGGAATAAAAAGCAAAAGGGTACTCTTTCTCATATCTGCTAGGAATGAGAAATAGTATAGTACATTGGATTTGATCAACCATATTAAAGCACCATCCCTTCTTCAGCTCCTTTGTACATTTTGATACCAGTAGTAGGATATCCAAGGCATGGACTGCTTTTGTTTCATATATAGTTCTGGCAGCTAAGCTGGAGTTGGCTAAAAAGTAGAATTTCTCCCAATCCTCCTTCCATTCTTCAATAAGTGGGCTTTTTCTTGAATTGCTGCAAAGATTACACTCCAAATTGAAGTCACTGTGGGCAGAATGAAACCAGACATCTTTTGATTTACCTGGTGCCATTCACTGAGCATGCCAGGAATCTTGATAAATCCGTTGAAGCCAGATAAATACAAAACAATGTGTGTGTATGTTGCTTGTAAAATCTATTTGTTTGTTTGTTTGTTTAAGCTTATATCCTGCCTTATTCCACAAGACGGCTCAGGGTGACAATATATAAAAGATATAAAAGATACAAGCAATAAACATATAATCCAAGCCCAATTAAAAACAAACAGAATAAGATGGCAACTAAACAAAGACAACAACTCCAGAGCAGTCCATAGTGCCTCCTGCAGAATGTTAGGCAGATAATAAGTTACTGTGAGCAGGGGAGGCTGAGAAGGTTGAACATCCGCTGCCTCAGCCAAAGGCCTGGTAGAACAGCTCCATTTTTACAGGCCCTCCAGGACTGTAATAAGTCCTGCAGAGCCCTGATCTCAGGTGGGAACATATTCTACCAGGCTAGGGCCAGGGTAGAAAAGGACCTGGCCCTGGTTGAGGCTAAGTGGATGTCTTTCAGGCCCATGGACTACCAGTAGATTTTTATCTGCAGAGTGAAAGCCTGTCCGGGACACACAGGGGAGAGATGATCCCATAGGTATGCTGGTCCCAGGCTGCATAGGGCTTTAAAGGTCAATATCATGACCTTGAACTGGATCCAGTGCTCAAATGGCAGCAAGTGTAGTTGGTGTAGCACCGGTTGAATGTGCGCCCACATAGACATCGCTGTCAGCAAGTGCGCCGCTGCATTCTGCACTAGCTGAAGTTTCCAGGTCAGGTTCTAGGGCAGCCCCACGTAGAGTGAGCTACAGTTATCTAGCCTGGAAGTGACCACTGCATGGATCACTCTAGCTAAATCCTGGGAGATAAGAGAGAAGCAGCTGCCTGACTAGCTGAAGATGATAAAAGGCTGACCTAGCAACAGAGGTGACCTGGGCCTCTATCAAAATTGAGGCATCCAAGATCACCCCAAGTCTCCTCACCCTTGGTGCTGGTGTCAACAGCATCCCACCAAGTGTTGGGATCCAGATTCCTAATCCCAAACCCACAAGACTCAGGTACAGGGCCTCAGTCTTCATTGGATTTAATCTCAGCTGGCTCTGCTGTAAACATCCAGCCATGGCCCTAATGCCCAGTCCAGAATATCTGGGGCAGAGTCCGGCCAGCTGGACATCAACAGGTAAAGCTGGGGGTCATCAGCATACTGATGGCAGTCCAACCCAACCCCCTGGACCAACTGGGTGAGGGGGCATATATCGATGTTAAGCAACATCAGAGAGAGGATTGCCCCCTGCGGCACTCCACATTCCAGCAGGTATTGTGGAGACATCCTCTCCCCGAGCACCACCCTCTGTCCCCGACCATGAAGAAAGGAGGGAAGCCATTGTAAAGCAGTCCCTTGTATCCCTATGTTGGTGAGGTGGTGGGTCAAAATGCTGCTGTCAAATCCAAAAGCAACAGCAGCGCCAACTTGCCTTGATCCAGGTGTCTCTGGAGGTCATCCCTGAGAGTGACCAGCATGGTCTCCATCCCATGGCCAGGGCAGAAGCCAAACTGAAATGGTTCCAGGATGGAGGCATCATCCAAGAAAGCCTGGAGCTGCTCAGCCACTGCTCTCTCAACCACCTTACCTGGAAACAGAAGGTTCGAAACTGGGAGGGAGTTGGCAAGGACTGCAGGGTCCAATGATGGCTTTTTAAGGAGCAGACACACCATTGCCTCCTTCAGCCCCACTGGGAATATCCCTGAAGACAGAGATAAGTTGATGGTATCTAAATTAAATCTGTGGTTTGTTTACACAGTTCAAAGTGCTTACTGTGCTGACTTATGTATCAATGGCTCATAATTCATAGTGATGGCCCCAATTCTGTCCTTCTTGCTTCTTTTATATTTAGACTTTGTTATTTTATTGTTGTCATATTTTATTGTTGTCAATTCCTACGTTGCATTTGGTTTTTGAGATTGTTATGAGAACATTTGAAACACATTCCTTATAATTAAAACACTGTAAAAACACTGATGCATATACTTTATTTTTATTCATTGAAATCATTTATGTCCTGCTTTCTCAACAAAATTTTTTAAAAAACAAATAAATTGTAATCATTAATATTAAAAAATGCTCACATCATTGTTACCAGTTACCAATACCAGCTTCACATCTATATAGACTGTTTCAACAAGTAAAGCATTAGATAAAAGCCTTCCTAAATAATTCTAAATTCTCAATAATTCTACCTTGCATAATTTCCTAAAATTTAACCAGGTGGACGCCTTCTTGACATGGTTATGAATGTTATTGTGAGGATCATCACAGAAAAGGCTTGGATATGAGCAGTGGTTGTCTGAACCTAGCCGCAGGAAAGTATATAAAATAGATTTTGAAAAGAAGTGCTGCATGTGGACATATCGAGAGAGGCAAAGAGTCATTCCTGCAATTATTTGGGTCCTAGGCCATGAAGCACTTAAATTGTAACAAGCAGTACCTGGAGTTGAACCTAGAAACTAGTGGACAACCAGGGGTGAAAGTACTGTTACTCTTGGGAAATTGGGAGATGCTACTTTAGCTGCTTTTTCAAGTGTTTTTTGACAACTTTGGATAACAAATGTAAAGATTTTAAAGCTGGTGTAATATATGTAAGTGTAATATATGGTTAAGTGTAATATATGTTGTATTATATGGTGTAATATATGGTTAAGTGTGCAGACTCTAATCTGGGAGAACCGGGTTTGATTCCCCACTCCTCCACTTGCAACTGCTGGATGACCTTGGGCAACCCATAGTTCTGCAAGAGCTGTCCTCGAAAAGGCAGTAATTGAAAGAGCTTTCTCAGCCCCACCTACCTCACAGGGTGTCTGTTGTGGGGAGGGGAAGGGAAAGGAGTTTGTAAACCGCTCTGAGACTATGAGTGAAGGGTGGGGTATAAATCCAATCTCTTCTTCTTCTTCTCTTCTTCTCTGTGTAACAAATATGTTGTCACATTTTATACCAGATTTCTGAGGTTTTTTCCCCAAAGGCAGCCCCATTTAGACCATGTTACAGCAGTCTAATAGTAATATTAGTTTAGCGTGGATCACTGTGGCCAAGTTGACCATGATAAAAAGGAAACCAATTTATAGGCTAGTTGGAAACAAGCATAATTTTTTCCCTAGAACATCCACCTGTTTCTCAAGAAAAAGAGCAGGGTCCAAAGTACCCCAGGAATCCTAAATCTAACCAGGATAAATTAAGAGCCAGATATGAATCCAGCAGCATCTTGCAGACCAACAAGATTTTGGGGGTATGAGCCAAAGCTCCCTTTCTAAGATATATTGAACACATCATAGGTGGGAAATATAGCACCTTCATCACCTCAGTCTTTTGACCACAGCAGATAAACAATAGCCCAGGGACTGGCTTAGATAAAGTGATAATTATGCTGATGACACCCAATTCCAAAACCAGGGGCAATCTCATTTAAAGATTTCACATAAATATTAAAAAGCATGGTTGACAAAGCAGAACCATGTGGAACTTTACAAGATAAATCTCATGAAGCAAAGTCAATTGTATCAGTCACAAACCTCTGAACATGGTCAGCTACGAAATAATTAATTAAACCACTCAAGCACTTTACTTCCATTCCCAATTCCTATTCTAGTGCATGAATATACTGACGGATACTGAAAGATCCAGCAGCATTAATAAAGATAACTCTTGTAAATTAGTAAATTGAGATTATCAACCAGAGAAACCAGTGTAATCTCTGTCCCAAAGCTAGATCTGATTCTGAAGCAAGAGTGAAAAAGGGTCATGGGAGGTGTGTCATCCTTTTGGGACTCTATCACTGGAGTCATCAGTTACTGAAAACCCTAAATAATGGTGCTGGATGTGACTTTGCTGATGCAATGGTAGTGGAGAAGACACCTTCTTTGCTCACAGATCTTCAAATGCTTTGTCAGGCATGATAGAAGTTTTTTGTTTGTTGCCTGTTTTTGGTCAACATTACTGTAGCTGTCTCTCCACTCTCTTTAGTCTACCAATTCTGCACTAAACCATGGTGGTGGGAGCCTTTGGGATAGTGGGAGAGAGTGCTGAAGAGAAACTCTGTTGATTGCTTTCAACAGCCTGTCATTCCAGGCTCCTATTAAGACCTCAACAGAGTTACTGTTCAGACTCTGAAACTCTCCCAGAATCTATTCATTTCTAAGGGCAGACAATACCGATCAGTCTTCTGCCCAGAAGGGGAAGTCATGATCACCTATGCCCTCAGCAGATACTAGTGTGACCATGGCATGGGCTGACACTTGTTCAGCGCAAAAGATAAATCCAACATATATTCTTTCTCATGTGCTGGGCCAAGAACAAACTGAGACAGACCCATGGTAGCAATGACATCCATAAAGTATTGAGCATAATGCAAAAAGCAGCTTCCCCATGGATGCTGCAGTTCTCCAGGACAATCTCCCTGAGAGTCTCCAACAGCAAACCCAAGACCACCTCCAGAAGCTCAGACTTCACTGATAAGCTAAGGGAAGATATACCAGTAAAATACCAAATCTGCCCTCCTGAAGTCAGTACACTAAGCTGATCTGAGACATTAAGAATGTTTTGTTGCAGAAAGAAAGCAAGGAAGAGGATTGACTATCTGTGGCTGTGGTCACACGGAGCATTAGTCACGCTACAGAGACGGAAGATACGCGGATTTTCTGGGTGTGATCAAACCGCAACATCTGGGAAGCGTAGTGCTCCCGTGGCTAACCTGAGGCTTCCTGCCAAAGATGTGCCGTAAAAAACTAGTACCTCCGAGGTACTAGTTTCCGGAAACCGCGGGGCAAGGGCGGGTGTCTGATCACGTTTCCGGTGGTAGTTCGTGGCATCCGGCGCCCGCCCATGTCCCGTCGCGAAAAGGTGTTTTTTTCCAAGTCTCCACGGGAGGCGCACAAGCACCCAACGGCACATGCGCACATTTCCGTTAAAAAACCCACAACCCCCGCTGCACCGCTTCTTTGCCGCGCCGCAGGATTGACATATGATCGGCACCTCCCCCCGAACCATGGGACGTCGGTGGGACATTTGATCCGGCAGCCGCGTGGTAGTTCACTCCGGGGCAAATAGCCACGCCTCCCCCCTCCCCGCGATATCCGGCCCGTGTGACCGGGGCCTATGTGTTCCTCCAGTATCCCAGGTCCAGATGGTCCTGTTGAACAAACCAGTGTGTAGAGCTACCACTTGCCCTCTCTCCTGGGCATCAGCACTTTGGCCCCAGTTTCTCTGAATTGCTGCAAGCAAGCCCCTATCAGACCAAACTTTATGCCCTGGAGAACTCCAGAAAGGCTTTTAAATATGCTTCAGCTGTCCCTGTTTTCCAGAAACACTCCCTATTTCCTAGTCTCTGTCCCTGCACAATTATTGCAGCTATTTAAACCCTTTTTACCCTTTTGGGATGCTTGTTAACATTTTGTTAGGCTGAGTTGTCATTCTTCAGGTACTCAGTTCCAGGGATGTATCTTGTGTCTAATGTAGGCACATGAAGGCAGAAATGCCATGGAATGTCATTAGCTGTTTGCACAGAACAGCTGCTATTTAAACAGCTGATAACATGTCATAAGGGAATTATATTTTTCTTTATCCAAAAGAATAACCATCGTCTTAACTCTGAAAGCCATGCAGGGTAGGCTGTGGCAGAATAAACAATGCAATACAAGCAAGCAGAGCAGAGCCTTCAGTGATGTGGAATTGGGAGAGGAGCAGATTGCACCTTGGTTGGTGCCTAGACAGGAGATCTCCTGGGAATCCTGTGTGTGCTGCCTTGCATCCCATGGTGGACAAAAGGTAGGGTATTAAGGTAATGAATGAATATGGAGGGATCAAGCTTTTACCCTGTACTAGGTTGCTTATAGAAAGATGTAGCACTTTGCTCCATTGTAACAGCTGATGGAGACTTTCATAAGCAGAGCACCTGCTCAGGAATGGTTAAAGAAGCAGGCACCATGCCTTGGTGTACAAAGGAATGAACCTGCCACTGTAGTCTCTGTTGTCACTACTAGGGTGGGTTATAGAATTCTGATCATGCATCTTAATTGGTTACATAGTATTTATTAGCATTACATGGTTACAGGAAACAAGAAGTGTAATATATTAGAAAGACAGGCCACTGTGGTCAAAAATGTGATAATTTTAAATCAGATAAAAGAGATCTAAGTAAGGAGGGAGGAGGAAAGGGATTGAATACCACAAATCACAGCAATTTCTGCTTCAAGACAACACAGGAGATTTTGTTCTCCCATGCCTATTTAACTTCACCCAACTCCCATGCAAACAGCAGTCAATGAGACTGTTTGATTCCTTGTTTGCTGGGTAGCAGGGAACTGGACATTAATGTTCCAGTTAGCTTTTGCTTCCTTTAACATAGGGTTACATTGACATCTAGTGGAAGTTTGTAAAACAGCAATTGCAGCAGTTTTTCCAGGCACCTTAGGCAATGATTGCTCATGTGGGGCATAGAATGTGATGTTCATAATGCTATTGTCAGCACGCCTGTGATTTTATTGCTTTTAAAAAGCTCATGTCCAGAAAAAACCTTTCTCACTTTGTACTGGGAAGGATAACATCCTTTTATGTCCACCCCTTTCTGATGTCACAGCACCCTCCTTTTGATAAAGTGCTTGTGTCTGTCTACTAAACAGACCTGTGCTTTTCCTTGCTTCAGTCTTACATTGAAGTAGACACACGAGCATTGAGATGCTGTTCACAAAGGATTGTGGGACACCAACAGAAAAGACCACAAGTGTACTTTATAGCGTTTGGTAACTGTGAAGCCTCAAGAATCAGGCTGCCAAATCAATGTGTGAAATTCATACAGGCACAAGTCCATGAATAAACGTGTGTGTGTGCATGCGCATGCGTGTATGTGTGTGAATGGAAGCACTGATTGAAGCACTGCCTGCCTACCCGAGGGACCGCCTTTCCCCACATGTTCCCCAGAGAGCACTGATGTCAGAGTCGCACCGTCCTGCTATGTAAATGACTCTGCCAAATGCCTGTTTGATCCTTCAACCTGATCTGCCATAAACCCAGGGAAGGAGAGATGAAAGGGGGGGGGGAAATGTGCGTGTGTGTATAGAGCGGTTGGCTGGTGTTAACTTTCTCATGGGAATGGGGGTGGGGAGGATCTTTGCTCTGCACTTCAAAAAGACCAGTTGGTGCAAGGCAATGCATGAAGAGGATCATGGGAGTTTGTCCTGTTGTTTTACCTATACAAGTTGTAATCTTAGATGTTTTAATCAGTCTGAACAAAGAATCTTTCTGTCTATCACTATTCTTAGTTTTAATAAAGCTTTTCTATAAAAGACTATGAGACGACGTGTTGATTGACCTTCCCTGGACCGAAAGACACCAGATTGGCTTCTACCAGGGCCAGGGCTTTCTCAGTGGTGGCTCTACACTGGTGGAATGTGCTCCCAGAAGACATCAGGGCCCTGTGGGACCTATTACAGTTCTGCAGGGCCTGTAAATGGAGCTCTTCCACCAGGCCTTCGATTAGGAGCCATCACTAATAACAACTGAATTGTTAAGGCCCTCTATGTCAACAACAACAACAATAACAGCTAACAACAATGGACATCGATCTTGGTCACACCTTTGTTACCATCTGAACACAGCCTACTGGGATGTTACTGCCATCAGCACTTTACTGTATTTTTTATTGTTATGTTATGAATTTTATGAAGTTGCATTGGTCAATGCATCGGTGTTTTAATATTTTAACTCCTAATGTAAGCCACCCCGAGTCTGCTTCGGTGGGGAGAGTAGGATAGAAATCAAATCAAATAAATAAATAAATAATAAACAATTTGAACTGAACACCACAGCTTTGCCTTCAGGAATTAGTGAGAAGTTAATCAGCTGAGCTCATGGGGATCCAAAGAAACAGAATTAGTGCCAAATCAAATGGCCAACAGGTTTGTCCAGTGGGTAGCTTGGAATTGCAGCTTGCATTGGCTCCCTGAGAAGAAGAAGAGAAAGAAGAAGAGAAAGAAGAAGAGAAAGAAGAAGAGTTGGTTTTATACATGGCTGTTTACTACCCAAAGGAGTCTCAGAGTGGCTTACAATCACCTTCCCCTCCTCTCCCCACAACAGACACCCTGTGAGGTAGGTGGGGCTGAGAGAGCTCTGAGAGAACCCAGCTGGCTTCATGTGGAGGAGTGGGGAATGAAACCTGGTTCGCACCACTAGATCCCGCAACTCTTAGCCACTACACAAAGCTGCCTCTCAGTCACTACATGCTCTTAATTACTACACCAAGCTGAGAAGCAAGGTGTGTGTGTGTGTGTGTGTGTGTGTGTGTGTGTGTGAAAGCTTATTTCCATTCCCAACACTAGTTGCATGTGACTAGCTGGTCATGGAGAAGGAGCCATAGCAATTTCAAGCAGCCATGACTAATCCAGTAGTTGTATGGATATATCCATAACTGCAAAAACAGAGGGCTTAGTGCAGCAGTCAGAGTAGCGATTCCTTATCTTGAGATGCCATCCGTAGACCTGGCTCTGGGGGGGATAAACATTTTTCATTCTCCAGGGCCATCCAACTACCTCAGATCTTTGCTCTCTCTGGTCTGGAGCGCTGAATTTGTAGCACTCCGGACAGCACCTCTGAAGCTGCCTTTATTCTCCTCTGATAGATAGTCCAATTACAGTTTATTCAATGAAGTATTTACCTATGATTTGAGATGCTCCTGTTAGTAATAATTATATAACAAGATTGACATTTTTTGATGGCCCAATGAGGGGGGAGTGAAGTGGGGCACTGAGAGTTTCCCAACTATGTTATTGATGTAAAGATTAAACAGTAAAGGGGCCAACACGCAACCCTGCTTCACACCCTTCCAGACTGGAATCCTGTCACTTAGAGAGCCAGAAGTTCCAACTCTGTATGTAGCTCTTGGAGCAAAAAATAATAAATGATTGCCAATGTTCAGGTTCGCAAGCTTTGACCACAATCGGGACCTATCAATCGAATCAAAAGCAGCAGCCAGATCGACAAAGGCTACATATAGGGCCTTCAGTGGACCTTAAATACCTGAAAATGCCAATTGATGCAGTGTTAGGCAGTGATCAATGGTACTTAATCCTTTCCTAAAACCTGCTTGGACAGGGTGGATAATTTGGTTCTCAACTACC
Organism: Gekko japonicus; assembly: GCF_001447785.1. Taxonomy (NCBI): domain Eukaryota; kingdom Metazoa; phylum Chordata; class Lepidosauria; order Squamata; family Gekkonidae; genus Gekko; species Gekko japonicus. The sequence continues at coordinate 116,691 of NW_015176475.1, forward strand.
CAGTCTTCCAGTTTAGTCAGCAGGTATTTGCCATATAGCTTAGCTGCTATGTTGAGCAAACTGATTGGTCTGTAATTTTGTGGGGCAGATTTGCTCCCTTTTTTATGTATAGGGACAATAATACTTAATTTCAATCCAGCAGGTATCAAACCTGTGTCATTGATCTGTGAAAAGACTCTAGCCAGCATGGGTGACCACCAATCAGGGAAGGCTTTATATGCATCTGGGGGAATCAAATCTTCAAGAAGTTTGTGGCAGTTCATGAATGGATACATTTCCAGACACACTGTCTCGACTCAAACAAAATGTATAACAAACTTCAAAACAACATGAGGGGTAGAATTCTCCATGTGATACGATTGCACTCACTGCCTCGAAAGATAATATCTGATCATTTGTGGCCAAGTTCTGGAGAGAGTTTTTACAGGTGTTGGGCATTGAACAGGGGCTTAGAAGCACCTACCACCATGAGACCGATGGTCAAACCAAAAGGGTGAACCAGGTGGTTGAACAATTTCTCAGATGTTTCACAAACTACCAGCAGGATGATTGGGCAGAGCTGTTGCCTTATGAGGAGTACAGTTATAATAATTCCATGCATAGCTCAACTGGACTTTCCCCCTTTAAAACCATTTATGGCTATGAAGGGGCTCCCCCTTTAAAACCATTTATGGCTATGAAGGGTCATTTCCAAGCTGAAGAGCCCGTGCTGTCCGAAGACATTTCTGTGGTCATGTGGCCGGCATGACTTAACGCCAAGGTGCACAGAACGCTGTTACCTTCCCACCAAAGCGGTACCTATTTATCTACTTGCAATTTCTTGCTTTCGAACTGCTAGGTTGGCAGGAGCTGGAACCAGAGACTCGAGCTCACTCCGTCATGCAACACTCAGGTCTCGCACTGCTGAACTACCAACCTTCCAGCCTGCAGTTCAGTATCTTAACCATTTGAGCCACCGCAGCCCTTACAAGACTGTGGTAGACCTCAAACATCCAAGGATCCTGTGCTAAGATACTATTGTTCTGGATTTCTCCAGCTCTATACATGCTTTTAATTGCTGCTGTTAGTTTTATGTATATGTTGGATTTTATTGGTTGATTTTGTTTTATTATTATTATTGTATTTTAAATGACTTTTCATGTATATTTCTTTTCATAAGCTACCTTAAGAACTTTATGGTAAGCAGTAAGGAAGACATTTTCTAAATAATAGACAAACAACCCCCCGCTGTATAACTTGAATGGTCCAACAGAAAACCCTGCCACACACACTTTCTTTTTTGAGGGGGGGTAGAGTCGAGAGAGGTATTGTATTTGCACAGTTCTTTCAGACAAATTTGGGTTTCCGGCTGACTGGGTGGCAGTGTTTCTGCTGTGCTCCGTGAAGAGCTAGGTTTTCTCCTATCTGATAGCTGTTCTTTTGAACTTGTTTCTTTGGATCCTGCTCACTTTTGTTTTCCTTCAAGCCAGCTGTTTCAGCAGGCTCAAGCCTCTTTACTTTTATTTTCAGGATGTTTTTCTTATACCCATTGATAAGACAGCTGAGCACTGAGAAGCAGCAGGGGATAGAGCTGCTAGAGGGGTGAGTGTTTTTTATTTGCTTTCAGCTGAGGTGATTTAGCTGAGGGTACTGTGCAGGGGGACTGTGTTTGGGAGTGTGTGGGTAAGTTTTGAGTTGTTGCAGAGTCCTGGCTGCTTGAGATAGGGTGAGAAAGGGTCATTGTTTGACTGTAATTGAGTGCCTGGGTGAATTTGATTTGCTGCTGGCCACACCCTCTGCTGGGGGAGGCTTCTATTTAAGGCAGAACCTAGCCAGAGGCATGAGCTCTTGGTCTGTGGCTCTTAGCCTAGGGACTCTGTAAGAAGGCCAGGAAGAGCCAGAAAGCCAGGGCCTTAGTCTCCTTGGGTTCCCAGTAAGGTAAATAGACTTCTACAAGGAGAACCACATAAATACAAAGGGTTTTAAAAGGGGGATTATATATAATCAGGGCTCTTTTTGTAGAAAAAGCCCAGCAGGAACTCATTAGCATAATAGGTCACACCCAACAGCAGAAATGCATTAGCATATTAGGCCACATCTCCATGTTACCAGATGTGTGGTCATCCAGCCACACCCAGCTTTTGCTTCTTATTCTGTCTACCTTGTTTGTTGTCAAAACGGTTTTGCCAAAACCCATTAAAACATTGTAAACAAAAAACACTGGGACACACTTCATCTTAGTACATAAAAGATCAGACAGATCGTTTAACTCGTGGTCATTATTGAAAAAAGATGGTATATCTACAGCGTTTATGATCCCAGATATAGTTGCCAGCTCTGGGTTGGGAAATACCTGGAGATTTTGGGAGTGGAGCCTGGAAAGAGTGGTATAATTCCATAGAGTCCACCCACCAAATTAGCCGTTTTCTCCAGGGGAACCGATCTTTTGATTTTTGTAGTCTTGTTTCTCTAACCAGCCCCCCCAATTTACTGCAAAAAGTTCATTTGTTTTCATGTCATGAGAGAGTTCCCTCCCCCCCTCCGCTTCTAAAGGGGAGGCTTTCAGCTAGTTTTCAGGCTTTTCGCTTAGACTTTGACGCACAGTTCAATGATGGGATCCCTTTAACTTAGAATTCTGCTGGATCACCAAGTGCTTGTTCTGGTGTGCTGCTCTTAGTCCCATTTGGGAGCACCTTCAGGGCACCAGAATGCCTTGATCTGCTGACTGCCTGCTTGGGGGACAGGTGAACTTAAAGCCCATGGCTAGGAGCTCATCACATCCTCCCCATTTGCTGCCCCCATGCTGTTCTGGAAGAAAAAGGAAGAAAAAGGGGTTGAAGCTATGCACTGACTATAGGGGGTTGAATGTGGACCCGAAGGCAGCTCCAAGCATTCTTAGGATTTGCCAATTTTTACAGATCTTTTCTCGCCAACTTTGCCCAGGTGAGCTTACCACTCATGGATCTCCTGAAAACAAAAGGGAAGGGGCCCGAGAGTATGGATGTCACCGCTAAACTGGCATGGAATAATGAATGCCTGGAGGCGTTCGACCGCTTAAAAGCCCTGTTCACGTCTGAACCTGTGTTGGTGCACCCTGACGAAAATTAAAAAAAATTATTGTACAAGTCGATGCATTGGATGTCACCATGGGCATTTTGCAGGAGGGGGGAGATGGGAAATTGCATCCTCTCGCTTATGTCTCCCAGAAGTTCAATGACACTAAGCGGAACTGGTCAGTATGAGACAAAGAAGTGGGAGCTATTAAATTAGCACTCTCAACTTGGCGGCACTGGTTGGAGGGGGAGCGGGTGCTGTTTGAGGTTTGGACTGACCATAAAAACTTGGAAGTAATGAGAAGGCCCCCCAACCTTAATGCTAAGTAACTGAGGTGGGCAAACTTCTTCTCCAAATTCAATTTCACCCTCCACCACTTCCCGGGCAAAGCTAACTAATTGGCGGATGCATTGTCCCACCTCCTGCAGCATGACAGTCAAACATGAGGGCGTTCTGGACTCTATGTTCACTCCCTCCAAGTTGGGGGGGCAGTCCTGACTCACAGCCAAGTCCCCAGGGGATGGGGACTCCTTGGAGTTGAAGTTCACCTCCGTCCTCTCAGACGCTGATCTGAAAGAACTGGAGAGGGAGGGGGAGTTGGAGGAACGGGCTAATTGCTGCTGGTTCCACGGTCACAAACTGTTCATTTTGTCAGCCTTGCGGGCGATGTCATGGCGACGGTGCATTGCAACAAGCTAGCGAGGCACCTGGGATTTGTGAAGTCTCTGCATCTGTTGCAACGTCAGTTCTGGTGGCCCGGTATGAGAAAGGATCTCTTCCTGTTTGTCCAGTCTTGCCAGACATGCATCATATATAAACCATGTCTCAGAAAACCGTCTGGACTTTTGCGGCCACCGCCCATGCCCAGCAGGCTATGAGAGGTGATATCCATGGACTTTATCACCGGTTTACCCCCCAGCCAGGGGAAAACAGTTATATGGGTGGTGGTCGATTTATTTTCCAAGCAAGCCCATTTCATCCAGTTTAAGTCCCTGCCTACAGCCTGCCTCCTAGTCAAGGCGTTCCTTAAGCAGGTGTTCTGGCTGCATACCTGGTCCCGCAGGAGTATCTCCAACACAGGGTCGCAGTTCGTTTCTAAGTTTGGGGGGGAACTGATGCACTTTCTGGGGGTGGAATGGGGCCTGAGTAGTGCTTATCACCCCAAGACCGATGGCCAAACTGTTGGGATTCTGAGATTCGAGATCGATGGTCGTTTTGCAAACACAAGAGTCACATTAGTTAAAAGAAAATATCTTTACTACAAAACAAAATAAAGCATGGGTAAGGTACTTTGGATAAAAAGAAATAAAACACAAGATTACATGCTTACAGCTACTTTCAGCATTACTTGCTAACGTCTACATCTTCCTATCTACCCAGCGGCTACAAGAGAGCGCTTCCTGTGTGCTTCACAAAAAGGGCCATAAAGCTTGTGAATACATTAATGCTAGATCAAAGCATTTCCACAAACAAGTTGTTAGCTGACCAATGCAAAGGCTACAGGTCACTTCATTAGACTAAGCAACTCCCTCAAACTTTCCCACCATAGAATACATTATGTAATGCAACATCCTGTTTTCTGACAAACAACACTTAACTCTGTAATGACTGAAGTGTAAGCAAGTTGAAACTCCAACACAAACGGAATGGGTTAACCAAACCCTTGAACAATACCTACGGTGCTTCACAAACTTTCAACAGGATGACTGGGAGGGTCTTCTTCCCTTTGTGGAATTTTTTTATAACAACGCATGTCATTCCTCCACGGGGGTTTCTCCATTTATGGCTGCCTATGGTTATGAGGCTCCACCTCTCCCCTACCTGACTGACACGGCCCTACCGGAGGGGGATGTGTGGGACTGGTGTAGGAGGTTGCAAGAAGCATTGCTGGTCCTGTGTAAGACTTTGGAGGGGGCTAAGGAGGTGTACAAAGCTCAAGCTGACAAGAAACGTTCGGAGGGCTGGGACATCCAGCCATAAGACTCTGCCTATGTCCCCACTAAGAATATCAAGGGGCTTCAATCTAGCTGCAAACTGGGGTGGAAGTTTATTGGTCCTTTTCCGTTCAGGCGCAAGATCAATGATGTGACTGTTGAACTCATATTGCCAAAGAATTTAAAGCATTTGCACCCCGTTTTCCATTTCAGCCTCCTAAAACAGGATCCTGGCCCGAATGCTTGGAGACCCCAATGAGCACAGCTGCCCCCCCCCCCCGATGGTGCAAGGTGAACCACTTTTTGAAGTTGCTGATATTTTGGACTCTACACTTAAGTGAAACAAATTGTTTTATTTGGTGGAATGAGTTGACTTTGGGCCACACTACAGAGTGGGTGGAGGTGGGTCACATCGTTTACTGCAGAGATTCCATCATTGTTTCCCAGATAAACCTGGGGGGAGGCCTTTGGGAGGGCAGGATGTCAGTTAAACACTGCCGTGTTGCTGGAATGTGTGGAGGGGAAAACCACCGCACTCTGCCTGCTATGCACTGAGTTTCACTGTCTAGGTATTATCTACTATCTTGACCTTGGGATGTTTGAGCTGCTGTCAGCTTTAGCTGGGAACAAACGGCTTCTGCTTTTGCCCGCTCTCTTTCCCCCCACGTGCGCACTTTGCTTATTGGCTTCAGCTTGTAAGGGGGGTGTTTGATCCTAGTATAATTCAGGCTGCCATACTGTTCCCGGGCATTCCT
>NW_015176475.1:122483-131826 GCF_001447785.1 Gekko japonicus
TAGCTAATGTCACTCCCATCTTTATAAAGGGTTCCAGAAGAGATCTGGGAAATTACAGGCCAGTCAGTCTGATGTCAATAACAATAAAACTTTCTTCAAATACATTAGAAGCAGGAAACCAGCCAGGGAGGCAGGGGGATCCTTGGATGACCAATGGGTAAAAGGAGTACTGAAGGATGATAGGGAAATGGCTGAGAAGCTGAATGCATTTTTTGCCTCTGTCTTCACTGTGGAAGATGAGAAGTGCTTTCCCACTCCAGAACTGCTGATTTTGGGAGGGGTGTTGAAAGACCTGAGTCAGATTGAGGTGACAAGAGAGGAGGTCCTACAACTGATAGACAACTTAAAAACTGATAAATCACCAGGCCCGGATGGCATACATCCGAGAGTTCTGAAAGAACTCAAATGTGAACTTGTGGATCTTCTGACAAAAATATGTAATCTTTCATTAAAATCTGCCTCCATTCCTGAGGACTGGAAGGTAGCTAATGTCACTCCCATCTTTAAAAAAAGGTTCCAGAGGAGACCCGGGAAATTACAGGCCAGTCAGTCTAACGTCAATACCGGGTAAGTTGGTGGAAACTGTTATTAAGGAAAGAATTTGTAGGAACATTGATGAACAAAAACTATTGAGGCAGACTCAGCATGGGTTCTGTGAGGGAAGATCTTGTCTCACTAACCTGTTAGTGTTCTTTGAGGGCTTGAACAAACATCTGGACAAGGGGGACCCAATAGATGTTGTTTACCTTGACTTCCAAAAAGCTTTTGATAAAGTTCCTCATCAAAGGCTCCTAAGTAAGCTCAATAGTCATGGGATAAAAAGAAAAATCCTTTTATGGATCAAAAACTGGCTATTAATAGAAAACAGAGAGTAAGTATAAATGGGCAATTTTCTCAGTGGAGGGTAGTAAGCAGTGGGGTACCGCAGGGATCAGTACTCAGTCCAATGCTTTTTAGCTTGTTCGTTAATGGTTTGAAGTTGGGAGTAAGCAGTGAAGTGGCTAAATTTGCAGATGACACGAAGTTGTTCAGGGTGGTGAAAAGTAGGGAGGATTGTGAGGCACTCCAAAGGGATCTATCAAGAATGGGCGAGTGGGCGTCAATGTGGCAAATGGGGTTCAATGTGACCAAGTGCAAAGTGATGCACATTGGAACCAAAAATCCTAATTATAAATACACATTGATGGATTCTGAACTGGCAGTGACTGACCAAGAGAGAGATCTTGGAGTCATACTAGATAACTCACTGAAAATGTCAAGACAGGTTGCAACTGCAATAAAAAAAGGCCAACGTCTGCATATCTCACCTAATCCAATCAAGTCTATTGCTATTTGGCATCTGAAATTATCTTTCTAAAGTTTATATCTCCGGTACCTCATATTACATTTTATGGCACACATGGTTTGGCCTGACAAAGTGGCATTTATGCCAGATGCAGCCCTCGTAACAAATGAGCTCAACAGTTAGGGTTCCCAAGTACTTACCACGATCTGGCAGGGGAAACATGCTCCCTGGCCGGACCATTCCTCCCTGTAACACAGCATGCCGTCACCAGGAAGTGATGCTGGGCGACATTCTGGCAATGGGGCTGAAAACTCGATGGTACCATCAAGTTTCGAGCCCCATTGCCAGAGCATCACCCAGTGTCACTTCCTGGCGACGGCATGGTGCGGCGCATCTGTTGTCCCCACAGGAATGATCCTGTGAAGATGTCTGTGTCCCCCGCTGAATCACGATATGTACTTGGGAAGCCTGGCTCAACACCTCTACTCTAATGGAAATATACAGAGTACCTAGATATCAAATCAGCTTCTTCTTTTTAGTTTACAATATTTATGATACACGCCTTGTGGGAGAGTTGAGCTGCCTATGAGATCTATGGTGCATGACATCAGTGGACTTAAAAGGGTGTAACATTGCTTAGGATTGCACTGTTAGTTTCTTCTTTATCTACTATGGAAACAGAAGAATGAATGCCAGCCCTCATATAATAAACCATCAGTAATAGCAGAGCCCACACCTTTCAGGAATCATCACCAGTATACATAGATGACCTACAAGAGCTTTTGGGGATCTTGCATTGCTGCTGGGCAATACTCAGGTTTGGGCTCTGTTGGAGAGGAGTGCAGTTGCAAAGCAGAGGGCAGCCACCTTCAGTGTTTGACATGGTTACATGTAACTAGGAACAAAAAGGGGAAGCAGTATATGAAATAACAGAAACGAAGATAACACTACACTGTAACCAATCATTGTATAAATAATAATGAAACTAAATAAACAGTTGAATTATATCAAAATAGTATATGATGTTATTTATATTAGTGAGTGAATTTACTAACTATAAATATTCTAAACATAAATCTTACATTAATACAAATAAGCACAATAGTTATTACAAATCTGTTATTACAATTCCGTTCAGAAAGAATACATGCTAATGCAATTAAGCCAATACAGACATCCGTGAAAAAAGCAATATTTGTAATCATTTATCCACTAAAGTCCATTTCCAAATAGACCAAGCCATAAATAAGGCTAATGAACTGAGTAGAAGAAAGGGCTTGATATGCTAAGCTGAAAGATGAGTTTGAGGAGAAGCCTAGGTCTGCTCCCATTTCCATCCATCTTCATCAGAAAATCTCACCATCAACAGAAAGACAATCTCCTCAGAGCTGGAACCCAAAGTGTATATTTTGTATCCCAGCCAATCCAATAGTTTACAAGAATGAAAAATCATCTCCTCACTTTCTAAGGTTGGCAAAAGGGTTCTCAGTTACTAACGGACTGTTGAAGAGGAGTGCAGTTGCAAAGTAGAGGGCAGCTACCGTCAGAGTTTGACATGGTTATGTGAAAGGCAAAACATCACAAGCAGATTTGGGAAAGAGGGCAATTTCTGAAGATTATACTGTTCAAGCAGTATTATTACCCTCATCAGGGCCAGTTCCAGATTTTGGGGGGCCCTGGGTATAGAATGCCCAGTCCCCTTATCATGCCTCCCTTCCTACCCACTGACCCACATGTCTGTGCATCCTTCCCCTACCTCCTCACAAGCTCCATCATGACCTGCACTCACAGATGCCTGCACCACCCATATGCATGTTCCCTGACAATGCTAGGCATTGTGTACTGCTGGGAGCATGTGTGGCAGAGTGTTTGTAGGCAAACAGATGGGCAGCAAGAGAAGCATGTGGTCAGTGGGCCACACCAGAAGCCCTGAACCCCAGCAGCTGCTCTACTTCAGGGTATAATTCGAATGATAATAGAAACTGCAAAGCGTGCAAACAATACTTGTAATTTAACAATATGATACTAAGAAGTTACAAAAATAATACAAAAATACAATATAGATCTCCTTCTGTTTCAGATGATGTGATGAAATTCTCCGGAGTAGACCTTCCATTTCGTAAAGAACTTCCTCCAAACATCAATACATAAATCTCGGTTAAAACATAAGTGTCAAGATGCTCCCCTCGTCCAACATTTTGCAAAGAAAGGACATTTGTTGTTGTTCAGTCGCACAGTCGAGTCCGACTCTTTGCGACCCCATGGACCAGCTCCCGCCAGGCCTTCCGGTCTTCCGCTGTCCTCTGAAGTTGGCTCAACTTCATGTTCGTTGCATCGATGACACTGTCTAACCATCTCATCCTTTGCCGTCCCCGTCTTCTTTGACCTTCAATCTTTCCCAGCATCAGGGTCTTCTCCAGTGAGGGCTCCCTTCTCATTTGGTGGCCAAAGTATTTGAGCTTCAGTTTCATTATCTGACCTTCCAGGGAACAGTCAGGGTTGATTTCTTTGAGGATTGACTGATTTGTTCTTCTTGCAGTCCAAGGGACTCTCAAGAGTCTTCTCCAGCACCATAGTTCAAAAGAATCTATTCTTCGGCGCTCGGCCTTCCTTATAGTCCAACTCTCGCAGCCATACATGACTACTGGGAATACCATTGCTTTGACCATGCGGACTTTTGTTGGCAGGGTGATGTCTCCACTTTTTATCATGCTGTTTAGGTTCGCCATCGCTTTCCTCCCAAGGAGCAGGCGTCTTTTAATTTCATGACTGCTGTCACAGTCTGCGGTGATCTGAGATCCCAGGAACGTGAAGTCTGTCACTACTTCCATGACTTCCCCTTATATTTGCCAAGGAGTGATGGGGCCGGATGCCATGATCTTAGTTTTTTTGATGTTGAGCTTCAAGCCTAACAACAAAGGACATAGTCCGGAGGATTTTAAATTTGTAGTATCAGAGGTGGTCCGTCCTAAACCATATAGTATAATGGATATGCAGAAGATCTTGTTACGGAGAGAAGCCTATTGGATTTTCAGGTTAAATACATGTCAACCAGCGGGGCTGAATATCTCATTGAATCTGGCGTGTTTTCTGTAGCAGTGTAAGTGACTCTTTAATGTAAGCTTTCGTATGTAAGTTTTCTATAATGTAAGTTTCCTTTAAATGTAAGTTATTTGTATCTACTCACTTACTTGTATTTGCACTAATCAGTATGGCTTGAGTGTCTGGTCAATATCAGGGTTGTAAGTATGTACCTTTAACAAGTTGATTTAAAAAGGGTAAGAACGGGCAGCACCTGTTAAGGCTTGACTCACCCACGATTTGGAAAGATTATTGGATAGGAGTGCGTTTCTCCTTGAGGGTAAGAATTTTCAGCAATGTAGTTATAATTGACTGTCACTAATTTCTGTAACCGCTATTAACATTTATTGTTGGAATGAATAATGGTAACAATATTTTATTGTAGAAAATTGATGAACCATTATGGAATAGCTATGAGATAATGGAGATACATCTTGAAGTATGTATGAACTTTAATGAATTTTTTGAATATATTGGCTGTTGGTACATGGTCTTAATATGAATATAACACAGTAACTGTATTTTATGAAGGTGTATTGATGTTTGGAGGAAGTTCTTTACAAAACGGAAGGTCTATTCTGCAGAATTTCGTCACATCATCTGAAACAGAAGGAGATCTATATTGTATTTTTTGTATTATTTTTGTAACATATGGTTAAATTACAAGTATTGTTTGCACGTTTTGCAGTTTCTGTTATCATTTTAATTAGCCATACTAACGGCAACCCCCTATCTTTGATGTCTACTTCAGGGTACGCCAGCACCAGTCCTGACCCTCATATTATAAAGAAGATATGAAGAAGAGAGATAGAGGGTTAGTGGAGGTCATCTATGGAATTTATGGCCAAATTCAGGTGAAATTTGAGCTGAAGCTCAATGTATCCTTTCCTTGCCAGGGAGATCTGGATTTGGGGCACTTTCAAACAGAGGGGTACAGTCTTTAGAAGTGGTACAGTCATATGGAGGGCTTAATGTGCCTTTCTGGACATTAAGATTGTCTCTAATGCTTCCCAGGTGCTTCATCTCCCAGTTGGTTTCTGCACTTCCAGAGAAATGCTTACAGCTTCTTTGTTCTGCCTATCATGTGGATATCTCCTTTGCCTATTTCCCTGAGCTGATTTGCTTAGAAAAGTGAGATATTTTATGCAAATATATTTCTACAGAAATATGCTTTCCAGGGTTTGAGGAATGTTGTTGTACATAGCAGAATGAAGATAAGTGGGAGAAATCAACAGTCGCACTACTGGATTCCTGACAAATGAGTGACTTGTGCTGGGTCTATTATTGTGTAACTCTGGTTTCAGATATTGGAAGAGTAGTCCAGCAGCATCCCTTGAAGAAACCTCATTGTTTTTAAAATTGCAGAGAACAGGTCATTTCAATCAAGCCAGTTTCTAGCCAGCTCCACTGCAAGCAAAAAGCTTGAAAACCATATCCCAGGCTTTGGCCATGACAATTCTCTATAGGCTGCTGTCCAGCTACAGTTAAGGTAAAGGTAAAGGTTCCCTTGCTCGAAAGCCAGTCGAATCCGACTCTAGGGTTGCGGTGCTCATCTCCGTTTCAAAGCTGAAGAGCCAGTGCTGTCTGAAGACGTTTCCATGGTCATGTGGCCGGCATGACTAAACACCAAGGCGCACGGAATGCTGTTACCTTCCCACTGAAGTGGTACCTATTTATCTACTTGCAATTTCTTGCTTTCGAACTGCTAGGTTGGCAGGAACTGGAACTAGAGACGGGAGCTCACTCCGTGATGCGGCACACTCGGGTCTCGAACTGCTGAACTACCGACCTTTCCAAAGCATTTGAATGATGATTTCAATAGCACTTGGATACAACTAACTTTAATTGGGCTGTGGCTGCTTAGTTTCATCATTCATGATTTCAGCACTAGTCTCCTTCATTCAGAACTATGAAGGATTGGTGGTGCTCCTGCGAGAGAAGAAAAACCCAAAGTTAGAATGACTTTGGAGTTAGGGAGAAAAATCTATTTTGGTTTGTCTAAAACAATAATTTGAGTAAACCTGAAGAAACCGGGGGAGATACTGGGGAGGACTAGATTGAAAACTGATTGCCAAGATTACTCTGTCCTATTTGAACCATTCTTGTCTGGGTGTCTTTTTTTGGTTGCGGAGCTATTATTTCTCCAAGAAAATGTCGACACAGTCCATGTGATGTAATGCTATAGTATAGCCAAAGGATGCATGCCACCTTGTTTACAACTCTTGTCACTGACAATTGCTGCAGGCTCCCTGCCAGTGCACGTGTCCCGGAAAACCACCTTCCTCCTTGTTCTACACTTCCTTCCTCCCAGTATGAGCCCCTAGAGCTGATGCCATGTTCGGTAATCCCCTTATGCTAACAGCCTGCCAAGAAGTAATTCCCTTGAGGTGACTTGTGAATTGTGGTGAACAGAGCATGCAAAACGGCAGCTAGCATGCTATGCATGCACACCATGGCTTCATAACTCATACAACTGCAGACTTCCCGGCAGATAAGAACTGTAGCAGAACTAGTGCAGAAATTTCAAAAAGGGGCAGTTTCTCTGCTGTGACTCACAATGCAAGAAAAACAGTGCAGACCTAATCAAACATGGGGGACAAGGCATACACATTGCAATTTTAAACCTTTTCAGGGAAAGAAAGCAGCATGACCATGAAAGGGAGGGCAGGAAGGGTTGCATCAGTACTTCGTTCCCGTGGCCCTTTCTTACATACCCAGGGAAATGGACTTTGGAGTCAGGAAGCAGTTTGGCCAGTGTTGTGTACTAACCAAGACTGAAAACGTGGTCATGCTCACGTGCGGTCATGCGAACTAGCAGAGCTTCATGACCAGACACAATAGCGAGGGCGGATCCTAGAACAGACCAATAGGGCAGGCAGGATCCTAGAAGGGACCTATGGGTGTGGGTGCACTGTAAATAAACTAATCACATGTGATGTGTGTGTGTGTTGGGTGTGGCATGAAACTGGCATTTAAGCAGGCTCTGGCCCCTGTGAGGGCATCTCAGTTTTCTCCTGCCTTTAATAAAATATGAGCTAATCACTACAACCGGTCTGGACCCAGTACTTTACAGCCAGGGATCCTGGATGGGTATTTTTTGCCCTCTTCTGGGTCACTGGGGGTGTGTGGGGGGGAGGCATTTGTGAATTTCCTGCTTTGTGCAGGGGTTGGACTAGATGACCCTGGAGGTCCCTTCCATGGTTCTATGATATGTATGCCTTTTATTTATTCAGAAAATACATATGATATGCTGCCTCTCCACAGACCCCCTCATCCTAATCTAGGATGGGAACGACCCAGCACCAGAGAAGGTAACTGAAAAAAAGTGTTCTGTTCGTTTCCTATTTTTTTATGTTTGTGTTGTCTTGTCTTTCATTTGAGTCGTCAAGGTTTCTCGAGAAGAAGCAAGTACAAGATTGGATCCACTGGACTTGTGACATCAGACACGAATACTGGACGCAAGTGGATGGGTGTGAGCGGTGGAAGGAGCAGTAGTCGGAGGGTGTCCGTCTTTCATGCCTTCGTTCCCGTCCTCTCCTTGGCAGCAGGAGCTTTCTGGAGTTTCGGGCGCAGCCCAGGCCCCCGACTGGCCTACCGGCCGATGGGCGTGGTCTGGAGGGGCTGGCTTCCCCGCCTCCTTCCCCCGGCTGAGGAAGCGCGGGGCAGCAGTTTTGCGCCAACAGGGCGATGGAATCTGCCAGCTGTGAACCGGAGCTGGAGGCTTTTGGCCCAGAGTTGCGGGCGGGCTGTTGAACTGGTTCTGTGCTGCCGAGGATGGGCCGGGAGTGCGGGACTCAGGGAGGAGGTGCCGGCCAGGTAGGTCGCGAGGAACGGTAGGACCTGGGCGCCCTCCACGGGGCTTCGGAATTGGTGATCTCCATGGGCATCTCGCTCCGGGACGAGTGGGGAGCGCTTGCTCGAGGCAATCCCTTGGCAAGACGTAGTAAGAAGGAGGCATGAACGAAAGCCCAGGTTGCCTGGGGTCGGTTGAGCAGGCATCTCTGCTTCTAGACGCCTTCTGTTGTAGTTGAATCTGATCGCTTGACTTCCTGTTGCCGGTATGGAGGGAGGCAGTGATAGAAACTAAGAATCGGGGCTGCTGGTAAGTCTCTGCGCTCTGAGGAAACAATATTCTGTGCTGAAAAATGTGGGATTCTGCGTCTGGAACGCATATTGCATGAGACTATACTTTCCATCTGTACTTTTGCTTTGCAAAATTCTGCGAAATTGACAATTTGCGTCATTTCGTCTGGTTTTGCCGATCAGCGGGAGGATTAAGAAGCCCGGCGGCTCCTGCAAAAAATCTTCCTCGATTTGCTTCTGATTTCAGCTGGTGTTGCCCGTAAACCTTTAAGCATATTTGCGTAGCCGTCATAAAGACTAGAAACTTGTTTTTGAAATAAATACAAAGCAAGCTGAGATTCTGGGGAAGCAGCATTTTGTGCCCCCTGCCATATTCTATACTCTTGCCTGGGTTTAGAGCTGCAGGCTGTACAAGGTGTTTACTAGCTTCTTCTGCCAGCATTTTTACGTGTTGCAAAATCAGCTGGGGGTGTATTTCTAAAAAAGCAAGTAAGTGTAACAGCAGATACTAAAATATTAACATGTGACTGTGGATTTTCAGCTTTTGACAAGCAGCTCTACAGACTGTATTTTTGGACATATGTTGGTCAGAACGAGACTATGCCTCCCAAGGCCTTGTGTGTGTGTGTTTTGTTATTTCCCCCTTCCATTGCATCACATTGCAGTTGGTGCATGTGATGTCTGTAGTAGCTGAGATCACCCCCCCTCCCAATCCCAGCTGTCTAGCCCTTTAAGGGTCCACTGTTTCTCCCATGGAGGTGAGTCACATTGTTGAACCTATAAAGCTGCCTTACAGTATGTCAAGCCATTGGTACATCTAGTTGAGTCTTTTTTTTCTACTTTGGGTTAAAGTAGGGTCTTGGGCAAAGAGAAGTCTTTCTTGTTTCTTGCCAC
>NW_015176475.1:131866-194018 GCF_001447785.1 Gekko japonicus
ATGGTAGCAGGGGTTCTGTGGCATGGGTGGAAAGAAACATGTGGTGTAAGCTTTAGAAGGATGGTGTATACACAAAATAACTAGTTTGATGGCATTTAATATTACTGCACCTCCTTGAATGCTGGAAGACTTTTCATGGATGCCCTGACCTGGAGTGCCCAGGCTAGACCTACCTCATCAGAAGCTAAGCATGGTGGGCCTTGGTTAGTACTTGGATGAGAGACCACTGAGGAAGTAGAGGGTTGCTACTCAGAGGCAGGCAGTAGTGAACCACCTCTGATCACCTCTTGGCTTGAAAATCCTATGGGGGTCACCATAAGTTGGCTGAGACTTGACGCCCCCCCCAAATACATCTATTTGGAGATCTTCCAGATATGACAGGGTGTTCTCTTTGAGACATTTTCTTATGAAAATGATACACATGGAACTCCTTCTTAATGTCCTCTTCCTGTTAAGGTTTTTGTTGTTCAGTCGCACAGTCGAGTCCGACTCTTCCCGACCCCTGTTAAGGTAAAGATACAGAAATATACCTGATTTGTATTGCACTGGCCAATCTTTCTCTCTTGTGCTAGCTTCATTTGCTCTCACTTAAGAGGTAGGTGAAATACTATATGGGGCTTTCTTTTTCCCTGTTCACAAGTGTTTGGGATAGATATACAGTCATTGTCTCAGAGTGTTCCCTGCAGACACTTATCTCCATAAATGATAATTAATTCCTACCTGCTCCCCTCCCATGGCTGAAGCATTGTCGCCTTTGAAGTGTAAGTGAATGCATTTTGACTGGTTCCAAACTTCATAGGCCAGTGATGGTGAACCTTTTAGAGACCCAAAACCCACTTATTTATCACATAGTGCCAACACAGCAATTTAACCTGAATACTGAGGTTTTACTTTAGAAAAAACAACTCATACATTAACTTAAGATGATCCAAAGAAAGTAAGGAAAGTAATCCCAAATGCTTTCATTTACTTAAAATTATTTGGCAGAGAATTTGACACTTTAATGATGGTCTGGGCCTGGCTGGGGCGATGGCACGTGTGCCCACAGAGAGGGCTCTGAGTGCCACCTCTGGCACCCGTGCCATAGGTTCGCCACCACTGTCATAGGCTCTTGGCATAATGAGGCCTCAACTCTCAGGGGTTCTTTTCCTACAAAGGTATGCCTCTGCCCTCTTTTGTCCTACTTCTCTGTGGAAATCCACCCTGAGACAGAGAAGCTTGCTTAAACTATGCTAACATCTGACTTTGGCTACAATCCTATGCAGTCCAGAGGAGTAACCGTGTTAGTCTGGTGCAGTAAAAACAAACAGGTGTCTTGTGACAAAATGTTATTCTACCATGAGCTTTCTGTGGACAAGAGTCCATCAATAAGTTGTAGTCCACAACATGTTGTGCTGGATTTTTTTTCCATCTGTAAAATGCCACAAGTGTCTTGTTTAAACTCTGTGGGGCATGGTTCCAAGTCAATGTGCAGAGGACTGGCCTGTTTGTTTTGAAGGGGTCAAGTTCCCATCTTCCAAACTCACTTCATATGGACATGCACATGCTTATCCTGGTTTACTTGGTGTTTGCTGCTCATTAATCTAATACGAGAGGGTGCTATCCATGGCATGTTCTTTAGCATTTTGGGATACATTAATTGGAAGTGATACAAATACAAGTAATTGTTTCAAAACGGTACAGTACAAAAGTTCACACAAATGGAAAGAAAGCTTTGGTGCTTTGGAAAGAAAGTGTGAGCTTCATAATCTTGGCTTTCATCTAGAAAAGCAGAGTTCTGCCACGAACTCCGGGACTATGAAGCTAAAATTTAATGCATTAGAAGTGTTCAGATTCAACCTGTGACCTATTGTCTCCATTTCTGCCTTAGTTTCAATCGCTGCATGGGGTGTCGGTAAAACTGGTACTATATAAGGTGCCATGAATTTCTGTTGTGGCTAAAAAGGGAGCTTTCGTTAAGAAATGAGAATGCCGAGGGCCCTGTCTCTGCAGCACAGCTTTCATAATGAGACAAGTTCTCGACTCTCAGGATGGCAGGGAAGACCCCAGCTGCCAACTGCTCCCTTTCAAGCGTTAATTCTGTATTTTTGCCTCCCGATTGTTTTAATGCCCTTTTGGAAGCCTGATAAACATGTTATTTCCTACTGTCTGTGTCCTGGTTAGCAAGTAGGGAATGTCTAGAGTACAGCTTGATGTTCATGAATGAGTGGGGTTCTGTGTACTTCTCTTTTAAGATCATGTTCAGTGCAAACAAGAATGTAATAATTAGAAAGGATAGTCATTTCCATGTAAGGTGAAGAATGGGTACAGATATATAATCCACTATCTCTAAAGGAAATTAGCTTGTGGTCAGAAGAAGGCTTAACTCTTAGGGGAATCAAATTAACAGATATCCTTCCTGGAACGGGCCTGGGAACAAAAGCCTCATTTGTTTTAGAGCTGAGCTGGATAAACTTATGAGAGGTATTGATTGTATGAGTGTTATTTAGATTTTTATCAGACCCTAGGGGAAGGGCTGTGGCTTGGTGGTGGAGGACATGTTTTGCATACAGAAGGTTCCCGGTTCAGTCCCAGGCATCTCCAGTTTAAGGATCTCAGGAACAAGTGTTAAGAAGGACCTTTTCCTGCCTGATACCTTACAGCTCAGGATGAATTTCAATTTAAATATGTATAATTTGACATAACTAAAAATACATATGCTGCTTTCATAAGCAGTCCAGCTTACATTGGTGTCAGTGCTTTATTTAAGATATTTATATATCATTCAGAACAGCAGCTGTGTGAAGGGTAGTTTTAGAGTGAGAAAATCTCTAAATACATATTTAAATAAATATTTTCCGCTAAACTTTTATCAATTACTTTAAAATTTACACTCTTAATTTACCAATTTATTTCCCCCTCCAATATTTCATTTTTCTTATTAATTTATTAACAATCTTCATGGAAGTCCTATTATTACCCAACATCACTTTGAATCATTATCCTAAAGAGCAATCCTAAACAGAATTACACCCTTCTACATCTACTGGAGTTAGTGGGTTTAGAAGGACACAACTCTGTTTAGGGTTGTACTCTTATAGACATGGAAAACTTGAGGAGGAGACACTTCTTTTCCCTATTCCTGAAAGAAAGAAAAAGGCCCCTACAAGAACTCCCTAAACTGCTTTTGAGGAAATGCTGCACCACAATTTTGTTAGCAGAATTATGGACGGGGTTTTTTTGGTCAGATTCAGAGTGCTTTGAAATGTTTGTCTTGTTGCAGCATAAGGCAATAAACACAACTCTTAAGTTCTGTCTGCAAATGAAAGCCTAGCAACAATCCTGCTTTTATTTTGTTGACCAGAGAACAAAGAGAAGGAAATTATGAAAATCCAATTGCAGGCAGAAATGCAAAGGAGTTGTGCAGTTGCTCATACAAGCAGCTGACAGGGAGAAGAGGGATAGGCCATAATAATATGCCCATGACATAATAGTGCTCTAGAGACATTTTAGGTCAGTTTGTATTAAATATCAGTCTTTAGGCAGCTCTTAACAAGTGATTCAGCTTTATTCAATGATAGCAATCAACAACAAAACAATGACACAGAACGAGCTCTTTTTAAACTTTCCAGGCTTACGTAACCACGCCCCCTAGAACATTACAAACCAATCATAGTTCGTACATAACAGCCAATGGTTGGTGTTCAACCCAATCCTAAGCTCTGATTGGCCCACTCTGCAAAGTAGGCAATCAGAACATGCATTTTAGGATGCCAGGCTTCTATGGAGCCCTGAAGCTCTGGCATACTGTGAGTATTACACAATACATAACAGTTTGTTTTAGTTTTTTTAATATAGGGCGGTGTGAAGTAGGTAGAAGAATGTTTTGAGAGGCAGAGAAGTGTGTTCCCTCCCTTGCTCTTGGCATAGGAACTCCATGTCCTATGGTTCCAGGAGAATTAGAGGCCCTGAGGGTGACCCTGAAGGGGAGGGCTAGTTTTCCTTTCTAGCTGTCCCCAAAACATGGTTTTTAAGGATTAGAAACTAGTTACGGAGATGCTATGTTTTGAGGAACACACAGACTGTTCAGCTACAAGATTACTCTAGTGAGAGTCTTATTAAGACTATTTCTTGCTCACTGCTAGAAGAGGAAGAGGAGGAGGAGGAGGAGATTGGATTTATACCTTGCCCTTCACTCAGAGTCTCAGAGCGACTTAAAAACTCCTTTCGCTTCCCCACAACAGACACACTGTAAGGTAGGTGGGGCTGAGAGAGCTCTGAGAGAACTGCTCTTGAGAGTGCAGCTCTGAAAGAACTTATGACTGACCCAAGGTCACACCAGCAGCTGTATGTAGAGGAGCGGGCAATCAAACCCAGTTCTCCCAGGAGGGAGGAGGAAGCATGAGGTACCATCAACCCCACCTATCTCACAGGGTGTATGTTGTGGGGAGGGGAAGGGGAAGGGATTGTAAGCCTTTGTAGTAGTGACGGGTGGGGTATAAATCCAATTTCTTCTTCTTATACTCCCCCCCCCCCAACTCCTATGTCAGTAAGGTGGTTGGTCAGAAGATCATGATCAACTTTGTTGAACACGGCCATGAGACCTAATAATACCAGCAGCGCTGACCCGCCTTGATACAGCTATCTGCGGAACTCATCCATGAGGGTGACCAATGTTCCCTCTAAGCTGTGGAGTCTTGTGAGCAAAACTTCTATGTTGTGAGCTACTGTGGAGTCTTGTGAGCAAAACTTCTATGTTGTGAGCTACTGGCATTAAAGTTGTGAGCAAGCAATTCGGCTACTGCATACATTAGTTTGCAAAAATGTGTGAGCCAGAAGCTAAAAAACTGTGAGCTAGCTCACACTAACTCAGCTTAGAGGGAACACTGAGGGTGACCAAAGCCATCTCCATCCCATGGCCAGGGGAGAAGCCGGATTGGAATGGATCCAGGGCTGATATGTCATCCAAGAAGCTCTGGAGCTGCTCTGCAACCACTGTCTCCATTACCTTGCCCAGGAATGAAATATTCAAAACTGGGTGGTAATTGGAAGGATCTGAGGGATCCAAAGTTGGCTTTTTCAAGAGTGGTACAACCACAGCCTCCTTCAATCCCTCTGGGTAGACCCCAAATCTAGGGACAGATTTATAATATCCACCAGAGGGCCCCATATCCTCTCACCACCAGCTTTCACCAGCCATGAGGGACATGGGTCCAAGAGGCATGTGGTTGGCCTAACAGCACCCAGGATCCTGTCAACATCAGCTCAGAAGAGCTGGCTGAAGCTGTCAAAGAGTGAATCCAAAGATGGCCAAGGGCCCTCCAGTTCATTTACTGTATCAATATTGGTGGGGAGGTTGTGATGGAGTGACGAGACTTTCTCCACAAAAAAAGCTCGCAAAAGCCTCACAACTAATAGCCGAATTCCTAAAATGTTGGGTTCTCTCTGTGAGAGATGTCAGTGACCTAATCACCTGTCAGTTAACACTGCCATTCTCTGGAATGTGTGTGTGGGAGATCCTCCTCTCCTCTGCCTGGTACACTAACGATGTCTCCTGTCTGGGTTATTATCTGCTTTTGCTTTTCTGACTTTGGAGGTTCCAGCTGCTCCTGACCTGCTGGGAAAAAATGGCTCCTATTTCGCCCGCTCTCTTTTCCCCGCGTGCGTGCACAGTGCTTATTGGCTTCTGCTTGTAACAGGGGGTGTTTTGAAACTAGTATAATTCAGGGTGCCCTGCTGCTTTGTGCCATTCCTGACAAAAGAAGTTCACGTGTCATAGTTATGAACTACCAATAAACAGAATACTTCTTATGAAGCACTGTGTGGTGTGATCTGACTATCGAACCCTGACATCACCCTAAGCAGTTGTGCCGGGCGAGAGCTAGCAGATGCGATGGGGGCTGTATAGAACTCATTCTTCACAGCCTTTACCACCATCTCATAGGATTTCATAAATGCCATCTTCACCATCTCATAGGAGTACACACAAACAAATGCTATTATACTGTGTTTGGCCTCCTTTTTTCAAAAAAACCCCAAAACTACCTTAATTTGCTTTGGTTTGTACTGAGCAGGGGAAATATTGAACAGGAAAATATTGTTGCATCTTCCCGGTTTACCATTTTGGTTAACAATTGACCTTTTACAAGGTCCTTCCCAGGGCTTTTTTTGTAGAAAAAGCCCAGCAGGAACTCATTAGCATAATAGGCCACACCCTGACCCCAAAGCTCATTAGCATATTAGGCCGCAGCCCTGTGTTGCCAGAAGTGTGGCCACACCCACCTTCTGCTTCTTATTCTGTTTACCTTGTTTGTTGTCAAAACCCGGGGCCTTTTTTTGTAGCAGGGACTCCTTTGCATGTTAGGCCACACATGCCTACTGTAGCCAATCCTAATGAGTTTCTGATGTTGGATGTGGCCTATTATGCTAATGAGTTCCTGCTGGGCGTGGCCAACTCAGGAGCCAGCTGGAACTCCGTTCCTGTGCGTTCCTGCCCAAAAATAGCCCTGGTCCTTCCATTTCAGAGATTCACAAGAGAATATTTTTGTGGGTCATACTAAAAGCAGCAGATGAATGCATCTGTTTGGAACTAAAAAAAAAAAGGAGGCTAGGACACTGTAGGGAGGGAATGTCGCTTTTTGTTGTAGCTGGGAAATGAAGGGATTCTATAAAGGTGACACTTTACATGGGAAAGGGTAAGAAGTGTTTGGCAGCCACTGATTGTGACATTGTTGAGATTAAAATTCTTCTCAAAAGCTGATATCAAGTTGTGGTACAATGCCTTTCAGTACTGGGTGAAGTGATAACCTGTCTTCTAAATCTGGTTGTAGATTATAAGAGTAAAGCATAGTCACCTGGATATGTTGCATAGTGGCAGCAGGTAAGACATGATATAAAAAATGCTCAAGCCCTAGGCCATGCATGTACAATGGTAGGGTGTATGCCCCGCACTCTGAGAATTGTTAGGGTATGAGAATGGAAGTGATACACTGTGTAGAAGAGAGGCAGGAAGCAACCATTCAGTTCATTCAGGTAGCAGATTCTTCTCTCTGTAAGAGCATGCCTTTTGATCTTTCATCACAGGTGTTCAGCAGAATCCTTAACCCACTCTTTTCATCACGCACTTTTCATTTGGAAAGGATGGATTAAGGACTATAGAAGTATTTTGATGGCAGCTTCTTCACCCAGTGGGAGCCCTGTGGTGTTTGGAGTGAGAATAGTATCCTGAGAGGTGGTGTTACTGCAGGTCTCTAGCCAGAGGCTTTACAAAAACTTGGAACTGGTAAATGCCTGGTAAGCAATAGGCTGCCTCCACAACTAAGCTTATATTCAACTCCATTAAAACACAGTCATTAAAAACAGAAAGAAAACAAAAATTAAAATAACATCACCAGAAAAGAAAAAACAAATTCAGATGTCCTTGTCCAGGGAAAAAATATCTTCCTGAATAGGCAGCTTTTAATTAACTGATAAATCACTACAGACAGGTAGGGTTGCCAACCTCCAGGTGAGGCCTGGATATTTCTTGGAATTATGACTGATCTTCAGACTACATAGATCAGTAGAAAATGGCTGCTGTAGGGGGTGGACTTTATAGCAGGCTCCACTCCCAAATATCTTGCAGTTTACCAACCCAGAGTTGGCAAAGTGCTGTTCCAGTGTCAGCATATTCTAAAGTTTAGGTGCCAGGTTTTGGCAACCCTGTAAAAGCTTGGAAGCTGAGCTGTGCCTCCTGCAGAAATTGGAGGGTCACATAGAAAGAAGCCAGACCATGTACAGCTTTAAAAATAATGACCAGTTCTCCATCCCCATGCATCCTAAATAACTAACACTGCACTCTAAACACATTCCTTCCAAGTCTATAGATTTCAATGGACTTAGAAGGGTATGACTTTGCATACTGTAAGGAAGAGCAGACACACAATCACTTTACAAATGAAACTGGGGAGCAGTACTGAGAAAAATGTGAGTTTAAATTACCCATTTAGCTGTTCAGTTCAGTTTGATTTATTGCATATGGCCAATGCCCGTTACAAATACAATACAATAAAAGTTATAAAATGCAGAATAGGATCAGCACTGAAACACAGGAAGATATATGTGTGTGTGTGTGTGTATGTATGTCTGGCATAAAACTACTTAAAATAATATAAGATAAAAATTAGAACATACAAAATAAAATAAGGTTTGGGGTATTTAGCTATTCATGTATTGAATGTAACATGAGAACTATTCAGTGCACATATAAAGAAAAATCAAGTGTACATTATGCATGGATTCTATGTATGTTCACTGTAACTTGTAACCAGAAATCTATGATTGGGCATCTAATTAGATGGACTGATTGTGTGAGTTGATATAAGGCACCTTCATATGTTTGTAAGTTCTGTGTGATGCCCATCCTTTATGTCAGAGACGAGGGGCTGATCTGACAGTATTATCACACTTCTTGTACTTCTTCCCCAGATTTGGGTAATTTTTAACCATTATCAATACTTTCAAAATTGATTGAGGGCTATATTTGTAGAAGTGGGACACTCTCAAATAGTTAATTAGTAATTAATGCCCAGCTGACCATGAGTGACTTTGGCCCACTCATTGTGACTTCCAAGATACCGGTACTTCAGTCTGGATAAGATGGAGCACAGATATTGCTATTGTTGCTAGATGGCCCAGGTTAGCCTGATCTCAGCAGATCTCAGCTACTAATCAGTGTCAGCCCTGGTTAAAATTTGGATGGGAGACCACCAAGGAAGTCCAGGGTTGTGATGCAGAGACAGGCAATGGCAAACCACCTTTGAACATCTGGGGGACCCAAGGCAGCTTTCATCATTCTCCTCTCCTCCATTTTATCCTCAAACAACCCTGTGAGATAGCCTAGGCTGAGAGAGTGTGACTGACCCAAGGCCACCCAGTGTGCTTCCATGGCACAAGTGGGCATTTGAACTTGGGTCTTCTAGATACTAATCTGATAGTCTTAACCATTACACCACACTGGCTCTCTTGCCTTGAAAACCCTGCAGGGTCGCCATGTCAGCTGTGACTTGACCGCACTTTTCACCTGGGAGTCACCTGGGAGTCTGGGAGTGCTCCTAAATGCCTCCTTAACAATGGAGGCCCAGGTAGCAGCCACTGCCAAATCGGCCTTTTATCATCTTTGGGTGATCAGGCAGTTGGTTCCCTTCCTCGAAAGCAATGATTTGGCAACAGTGATCCACGTGATGGTCACCTCGAGATTGGACTACTGCAATGCTCTCTACATGGGCTGCCCTTGTCTCAAATCCGGAAGCTGCAGCTGGTGCAAAATGCCGTGGCCAGGGTGTTGATGGGATTCCCTGTTCGGGAGCACATCCAGCCTGTGCTAAAGGCACTGCACTGGCTGCCAATAGCATACTGGATTCACTTCAAGGTGCTGTTTTTGACCTTTAAAGCCCTATATGGCCTGGGTCCTAGATACCTGAGGGACCGCTTTTCCCCACATGTACCCCAGAGAGCACTGCGATCAGGGGCCCAGAATCGACTGGCCCTCCCGGGTCCAAAGGAGGCCAGGCTGGTAGTAACGAGGGCTAGGGCTTTCTCGGTGGTGGCTCCTTTCTGGTGGAATGAGCTCCTAGAGGAGATCAGGGCCCTGCGGGACTTTTTGAAGTTCCACAGGGCCTGTAAAACAGAGCTCTTCTGCCAGGCTTTTGGAGCCGCCACTACCGTTAAGAACTGACAGCTGAGACTAGAGAGCCCTTTCCTTGTGGAATTCCAACACCCTGAGTCAACTGCCAGAGGATGAACGAAAGAAGATAGAAAAACCGAGTGTAAGATGAGAGAACTGAATAACAACAGCCATCATGAAATTAATGCCACTAGCACTTATTGTGATTTAAAGGGGTTTAGAACTGTTTTAATCTAATTTATATACTATGTTTTACCAGGGCTATTTTTGAAGGAACGCACAGGAACGGAGTTCCGGCTGGCTCCCAAGTTGGCCACACCCAGCAGGAACTCATTAGCATGATAGGCCACACCCAACAGCAGAAACTCATTAGGATTGGCTACATTAGGGGTGTGTGGCCTAACATGCTAAGGAGTTCCTGCTACAAAAAAGCCCTGGGTTTTGACAACAAACAAGGTAAACAGAATAACAAGCAAAAGGTGGGTGTGGCTGGATAACCACACTTCTGGTAGCATGGGGGTGCGGCCTAGTGTGCTAATGAGCTGTGCTGTCAGGGGTGTGGCCTAATATGCTAATGAGTTTCTGTTGTTGGGTGTGGCCTATTATGCTAATGAGTTCCTGCTGGGCTTTTTCTACAAAAGAGCCCTGTGTTTTACTGTAACTATGTTTTGATGTGTGTAAGCCTCCCTGAGCTGGCCTAGGCTGGGAGGGCGGGGTACAAATACAATAAATAAATAAATAGGCTTTTTCTGTGGCTGCCCAGCACTGTGGAAAAGTCTCCCAGATGAATTAAGACAGACCTTATCTTTGTTACATTTTCATAAGAGCTGCAAGACAGGATTTTTCAAAGGGCATTTGGGGTCAGTTTTACTAGAGCTGGTCAGGTATTTAGGGGTAAAGGTCTTTTAAAGTTTTGCTTTGTTGTTGTTGTTCAGTTGCAAGGTCAAGTCTGACTCCTCATGGCCCCACAGACCACATCACATGAGGCCTTCCTGTCTTCCGCCGTCCTCTGGAGTTTCTTCAATTTCATGTTCGTTGCATCGATGACACTGTCTAACCATCTCATCTTTTGCCACCCCCTTCTTCTTTTTCCTTCAATCTTTCCTAGCATCAGGGTCTTCTCCAGGGATTGCTCCCTTCTCATTTGGTGGCCAAAGTATTTGAGCTTCACCTTCAGTATCTGGCCTTCCAGGGAACAGTTAGGGTTGATTTCTTTTAGGATTAACTGATTTGATCTCCTTGCAGTGCAAGGGACTCTCAAGAGTCTTCTCCAGCACCATAATTTGAAAGTATCTATTCTTCGGCACTCGGTCTTTCTTATGGTCCAACTCTTGCAGCCATAGATTACTAAAATTTTGAAAGCTGTCATTAAATTCCTTATTGGGGCGACTGTTTTGGGTCCCATTTACCTGGGAATAAGGTAGGCCTAAAAATGCTCTAAATAAATATTCAGGCTACTTCCACATCTCTTTTGTTTACAGCTTTCTGGAATATTTCCCATTGCAGAGCTTTGGATTTCCATGTATTAGTCCTTTCTTTTGTTGTTTATTTTATTTATTTATTTATCATTTGATTTATATACCGCCCTAACCCCCCCATGGGGGTCTCTGGGCGGTTTACAGTTTGTAGTGCTAGTCACTTTGTAATTCCCTAACTATGGGCACATTCTCAGGGGTTGGGTCAGCCTACTTAGCACCCCGGTGGCGGCGGCTCTCCCTTCTGGCCTCCAGCCTCCGGCTTCAATGTTTTTGAGGTTGGCTACAATGATTTATCACTGAAGTTGTTATTAGCAACATCAGGCTCTGTGTTCATGGTGGGCTCTAGTCTGAACGTTTATGCCACAATTAGGCTGCAGTTAGGGTTGCCAACCTTAGCCTAGGAAATTCCTGGAGATTTGGACTGGTGCCTGAGGAGGGAGGTTATTTGGGGGGGAGGCTCAGCCCTGTGATGTCATAGCGTCTGCCCTCCAAAGCTGCCATTTCCTCCAGGGTAACTGAGCTCTGTAGTCTGGAGATCAGTTATAATTCGGGGAGAGCACCAGGCCCCACCTGGTAACCCTAGCTGCAGCCCTAAGCACGCTTATCTAATACTAAGGACCATTGAACTCATGGGACTTATTTCAGAGGAGACTTGGAAGGGGTTTAAACCCCCTCCCCTTCCATCCAAGGAGCCAGCTTGCCGATGCACCCTGCGGCTGTGGGGCACATGGGCAAGACTTGGAAGGGGACGGGGGTTAAATCCCCTCCCCTTCCATCCACCTGGCACCTGGGATGGGAGGGGATTTAAACCCCGTCCCCTTCCATGGCTTGCCTACATGCCCCATGATGACCCAGAGCTGGGCAAGCTGATGGAAGAGTGGGAAGATGAGCTGGGAGATCACAAGGGCCAATCGGGCCTGCGGACTGAGGTGATACAGCTGAAAGAAGGGCTACTGAGAGGCCTCAGGGGGTAGGAAAAGGTCAGGACCTGTTGTGAAAGGCGCCAACCAACAGGTCCAAAAGTTCCCAGCATGAGAACCGGTGAGATCCTCTTCCTCCCTTTTCTTTGTGATTGTCACCGTACTTAACCCCGAGAAGGGGACCCATATCTGAGTACGGACCCTTATAGACTCTGGGTGTACAAGAGACCTGATGTCCCACCTTAGTTATGGGGTTGGGGACCAAAGTGAATAAATTAAAAGAACTGGTACGGTTTACTCAAATGGACAGTACCATGATGCAACTGTGCCAGTGCTGCACAGTCCAATTGCAGGTGGGGGTGTCTGAACATTGGGAACTGAGATCCTTTATACTGCACTTGTCAGCGCAATTCCCAGTGCTACTAGGCAGTCCGTGGCTGCATGCCCATGACCCCTACGTGCAGTAGAGTGCGGGGACTCTCACTTTCCTAGACCCCAGATGTAAGGAACACTTATGGGAACCGGAATTGGGAGAGGAACCTCAGCCTGCACCCAAGCATGTCGGTTTAGTGAAGGAGGAATTGAATGATATTCCCCCAGAGTATAGAGACTTGGCTCAGGTGTTTGAGGAAGGGGAGGCAGATGAGCTACCTCCCCACCGTAAAATTGACTGTGCAATCGAAATACTGTCAGGCCATAAGTTACCTAAATTATGCCATAAGCCCTGCGGAGAAGGAGGAACTGCGGCGGTTCATAGACAAAAATCTGGATTGAGGGTTCATTAGACCCACTACCTCCCCTTTCACTGCGCCAGTGTTGTTCTAGAAAAAGAAGGATGGAGGTTTGAGATTATGCACTGACTATAGAGGCTTAAACGCAGTATCCATGTCGAACGCCTACCCCCTCCCTCTCATCAAGGATTTATTGGTGGAGGCTTCTTGGGGAAAGAAATTTACTTAACTGGATTTGTGAGATGTCTATTTTCGAGTGTGCATATGGGAGGGGGATGAGCACAAGACTGCTTTTAATACCCCACTGGGTCAGTTTGAATACCTGGTCATGCTGTTTGGACTGGCAGGGGCCCAGTGGGTGTTTATGAACCTAATCAGTGAAGTTTTGCACAAACACTTGTTCAAAGGGGTGGTTGTTTATCTAGATGACATGTTGATATATTCAAAAAATAAGGAGTCACATGTGAAGCCGCCCTGAGCCCTACGGGGGAGGGCGGGATATAAGTTAAATAAATAAATAAATAAGTTGGTGAGAGAAGTTCTTAAAGCATTATATGAAAACCACCTTTATGCCAAACTATGCAAGTGTGAGTTTCACAAAGAGGAGATGGACTTTCTGGGGTACCGCATCATGAGGGAGGGACTGGGGATGAATCCCAAGAAAATCCAGGATGTGGTGGGGTGGGAACCCCCACGCACAAGGAGACAGTTACAATCCTTCCTCAGATTTGCGAATTTCTACCACCCCTTCATCCTGAATTTTGGCCAGGTTACTCTCCCGATGACTGACTTAGTAAAGACTAAAGGGAAAGCTCTGGAGAGTAAAAAAGGGCGGCTGTAAATTGGACTGGTCCCCAGAGTGCCAACAAGCCATTGACAAACTGAAAGCTTTGTTCACTTCTGGGCCCATTCTCCACCATCCTGATGAAACTAAACGGTTTATTTTACAGGTGGATGCCTCAGATGGGGCATTGGGGGGTTACTGCAGAGGGGCCCAGATGATAAACAGAGAATGGATTAAAGTCTTATATGTGCGGGCTCCTCGCTTGGTCCGCCTCTTCCACTCTCACTTCCCCAATAAGCTGGGGGGGGCCTTGGGGGGGGCGGGATGGTTTTTTCCCCTTGACTCTGGAATGTGTAATGCTCTGCAGCTGCTTCTTGCTTCTGCCTCTTATCTAGCTGTTGGCCTTGAACGCGCATTGCTTCGGCGCAAAATCTCTGTTGCTTCCCGCTCCTCTGAACTGTTAACCAGTTCCCCGCGCTCCACATTAATTGCTTATTGGCTCCTAAGTGTCAGCGGGTGGTGTTATGAACCCACTATAATTACTATTGCCATTTTGTATGCCTCATTCCTGACTCAGAGAGTCTAAGATGACTTCACCTTGCTCTGATCAATAAAGCTGAACCTGCTTAAGGACCTGCTGTTGATGCTGAGTTATTGAAGTACCTGACACTTGGTCTGGCATAGCAGGTGTTGAAACAAAAAGACCTCTAGCATATGTGTTCTAAGGGAGGCACTTCATGTGCATCTTTGAATATGGGTTGCCACTTATATAGCAGCAGCGGTGTGTGTTCATGAGACAAAAAGTGGGAAAGCTGTTTTTACACTATAAGTGATAGGTAGAATGGTGAAGGATTTACTCTGCCCATCCACCCCCACAGCCTCTTTTCCTAGGCTCCTTTTGATTGGCTAGGCTTGAAGACAAGAAATGACCATGGCTGAAGGGGGAAAGTCTAGGGGCAGGAGTGATGGTGGAGAAATGGTTCAGTGCACCCTCTCCATCCTGCCACTTCATGGTTCAGCAAAATAGGGACCATGTTTCCCTAGTGACAGGTACGAAGCTAGGGACTTGTATTGAATACAGGCTGTTGGCACATGAGATTTTGACTGGTATGTGATGGAGTTTTTGAAAGCTTGGTAACAGTGTTCTTAGGCATGTGATGCATTGTTTTACATATTGGCAACATGCTGGCAACATGTAGGAGTTAGGGCCGCCAGCTCTGGGTTGGGAAATTCCTGTAGGTTTGAGGGCGGAGCCTGGGAAGGGTGGAGTTTGCAGAGGGGAGTGACATCAGCAGGGTATAATGCCATAGAGACTACCCTCTACAGGGGCTGTTTTGTCCAGCCTGGAGATCAGTTGTCATTCCAGGAGATCTCCAGGCTTCACCTGGAGGATGGCAATCCTAGGTAGATGCTCAGGTGCATCTGTAGCACAAGTCTTAAGAACCAACACTGCATTGGTATGGTAAGTACCATTGTAAACAAGTCCTTGTTTTGCTAAAGTATTTGGTGGGGTCGTCTGTGTGCATTGTGGTTTGTGCTGATTGTGGGCTGCATAGTCCCATCTAGCAACCTTCAGATTATAGCTACTCAAGACTCCTCTCCTCACCCCGAGACACCTAGACATTGTTTTTTAAGGGTTTTTTTTTCTTTGTGTACTCAGCCACCTCTTAGTGGTAGCCCAGAATGGCAGCTAGTTGTCCTAAAGCCTCTCTTCGTATTCTTTTTTTTTGGAGGGGGGAGGAGAGAGAGAGTTACAATCTGGAACTCTGGTTGCATTTAGTTATGAATGGGAAATGTGTCTTGGAAACCAATTGAGAAAGAGAACTTTGCTGTCAACACACTCTGGGTGAGCACAGTGGAAATGAAAAACAGAAGTAGAGACCCAAAGGGGAACTTGAAGTGTAAAACATTCAAACTATCTTTTGGTTGATGCTGTTCTGACCTTCCCCCCTCCCCCACTTCCCTTCTAATGCTTTTCACTCGGAGGAATGTGGTTACTATTCTTGTGTTAGGTTTGGAAGGGCCCTGGCAGTTTTGGTTCTCTTCACAAAAATGTGTTGCCTTGAATTCCCCTCCCCTTTATGTTGCTGTAGACTTTTCTGTTTCTTACGGTTTGTGGCTAAAGTAATGGGCCTGGAAGTTGTACCAGGGGAAAAAAAATTAGGGGAGGGGAAATAAAGTTACAAATGAAACATTTTTGCCTGGTTCACCAAACAAAAACTCAGACTAGTATGGTGCCGATAAGTGGAGATAAGAACGGTAAAGTTTTGTGGGGAGTGGCACATATGCTAGGTAATATTAATTTGCAAGTAAGTACAGAAACGAAAACCTCAGGGTGCATAAAACATGGATTCCAGTGTCTCTACGCTAATGTACAGAGTATGGGAAACAAGCAGGAGGAACTTGAAGTCCTAATACAGGAAGGGGACTATGACCTAACAGGCATTGCTGAAACTTGGTGGGATGACACTCACAATTGGAATATTAGGATTGAGGGGTACAATTTATTTAAAAGGGAAAGACAAGGAAGGGCAGTAGGGTTGCCAAATTGGTCTTACCTCGTGGCGGGGGGCTCCCGTTCGTGTGTCTTGAGCGCGCGCGTGCACGCCACATGCACATCACCCAGATGTGACGTGATGACGCCGGGCACGCTGGGGGCGGGGCCACAGCCATTTGAGGGGAAAACTCTATGCTGTCAGCAAGACAAGTCAGGAATTTATTTGACCTTTCATGTTTATCAGAGTTGGACTTCCAACAGATATCCAGGTAACTGAAACCTTCCATGACCACAGTGTACCATATCTCTGAGAACTTTGTAATTTGTTCCAGGAGTTTCTATCCAAACCCTCTGCCTGGCTTGGTGGTCTAT
Source organism: Gekko japonicus (assembly GCF_001447785.1). Lineage (NCBI taxonomy): Eukaryota > Metazoa > Chordata > Lepidosauria > Squamata > Gekkonidae > Gekko > Gekko japonicus. The sequence goes on from NW_015176475.1 coordinate 148,292, forward strand.
AGCAGACCCCCACCAAAGTATCACTATTATTTCTTACTCCTTTTATTTTTACCCAGAGACTCTCAACTGAACTTCAGTGCTCAGATACATGTATTTCTTCACAAGTATATACTTCCTTTACACATAAAGCTGCTCCTCTGCCCTTTAGGGCTGCCAATTCCCCCTGGGGGGTGGATTTCCCCCCACTTTGGAGGCCCGATTTCCGCCGCCGCGGAATCGGGCCCCGGGGGAAACCCCACCCTGGCGTGCATGTCACCCGGATGTGACATGATGATGCCGGGTACGCTGGGGCTGGGGCCACAGCCATTTAAAGCCCTACATGGCCAAGGACTGACCTACCTGAGGAACCGCCTTTCCCCATATAGACCCCAGAGAGCACTACGGTCTGGGGCCCAAAACTGATTGACTATTCCGGGCCCCAAGGATGCAAGGTTCACCAGTACCAGGACCAGAGCTTTTTCTGTGGCGGCTCCTTACTGGTGGAATGAGCTCCCGGGGGAGATCAGGGCCCTGCAGGACCTTTTACAGTTCCGCAGGGCCTGTAAGACGGAGCTCTTCCGCCAGGCCTTTCAATAGGAGCCGCCATTACTGTTACCATCAATGATCCTAGTGAATGCTTGGATCCTAGGTCTAGCCCAGACATATCACCAGGTCCATCGGTGCGAGGGATGACGATTAGAGATTGAGATCCAGAATGCACGCCATCTAATTTTCATCACTGTATGCACTTTACTGTTAATTGTTAATTGTTAATTTATGTGTTGAATTGAGTATGTCTTATGTGATTTTATAGAGTTTTAATGATTTTTATGTACATCAATTAGGTACATGGTACCGCTTTGTTAGCCGCCCTGAGCCTGCTCGCAGGATGGGCGGGGTATAAATATAATAAATAAATAAATAATAACGTTCATTCTTGCCAAAGTAAAAGTTCTTCTTAGGTTTGGAAATGTCAATTGATAAAAATATTTCAGTAGTTGCATCGGGAGGGCAATTCTCAAATGGAGTGTCAAACATACCCTGCATGCCCTAATAGATATACTTGTAATTTCCAACTTTATTACCCATTCAAAAATTTGTCTTATGTCTTTAGTTTCTGTGTTCTTAATCATATCAGCTGTTATTCCAAGGTATTTCGTTTTCTTTTCCAATCGATCCCATTGGCTATAATGTTTGTCCGCCTGGATAAGCCCAAGTAGAGTAGATCCTCAGATTTAAAAACCTTTACTTTGAAGAGAAACGCTTTAATCCAAGCCCTAGCTTCCATCAATAATTTGCCTAGTTCCGCTCTCAGTGCTATACCCAAGACACATCTATGAGTAGCCAATAAGCACTGGAAAAAGTCATACTGGATGGAATCCTTAGCATTAAATACCCTTAAGGCTGAGGGGACAAATTGGCCTCCTGATGAGTAGAAGTATTTTACAATTGTCTTTCCTAATTTCAAGGCTGTGTTCCTTGCTAGATCCAAGTGTATTTTCCATGTAGGAGATGCTTCAAAGCGGATTCCCAGATATTTAAATTGGTTGACTTGTTCCATAGGTTGGCTGCTATGTCCCATTTGAAGATTTCCCCCTTTTTCCTTTTGGTGAATACTATAGCCTTGGATTTTGCCACATTGATGGACAAGCCCTCATGATAACAGTAAAGCTTGAAATTTTTGATCAGTTTGCGGAGGCCCACTATTGATCTAAACCTATCACTGCATCATCAACATATAGAAGGATTGGAACTTCATGCTTGGATAAATATGGAAGGTGACATGCTTCCTTCAGGATACAGGGTCTGGGGTCATTTATATATAAATTGAATGGCAGGGGCACAAGTAAACATCCCTGTTTGATTCCTTTGTCTAGGATGAAAGGCTTCAATAGCTGTCCTAGCTCCCCGCATCTAACCCGGGTGGAGGGATGGTTGTAGAGCTGTTGAATTAAGTAAAGAAGATGTTGTTCAATGCCATATTTCTTCAGCTTTTCCCATAGCCGGGGTCTAGAGATTGTATCAAAACACTGATTTTAAGTCCATGATGGCAGCTGCCAACATGCCTTCTCCAGAACTCGTGTATTTATCAACCAAGAACTGGGGGGCATGGCAATGGTTGATAGTACTCAGGGGTCATTTCGTAGAAAAAAAGATGCAGGAGCTCATTAACATAACTTATTAGCATAACTTATTTGCATATGTCACACCCCCTGACCAGTGGGTCTAGTGGTTAAGTGCGTGGACTCTCATCTGGGAGAACCGGGTTTGATTCCCCACTCCTCCACTTGCACCTGCTGGATGACTTTGGCCAAGCCGTAATTCTGATAAGAGCTGTTTTTGAAAAAGAGCAGTTTCCGTCAAGAGCTCTCTCAGCTCCACCTACCTCACAGGGTGTCTGTTGTGGGGAGGGGAAGGGAAAGGAGTTTGTAAGCCGCTCTGAGACACCTTTGGGTATTGAAGGGCGGGGTATAAATCCAATATCTTCTTCTTCTTCTGACATCACTGGAAATGTGTCAGCAGGTAACACCCACCGCTCAGGCTCCACTGGACTGTTTTGGATTGCTAGCTATTGGGGGGGGGGAATGTACAGATCTGTCCTCACAGAGGAGGGAGAGCTTGTACCTGAAGGCCGGCTGGGGGGGGGCCTCTGCAGCTTACCTGGCTGCTTCTTGCTCCTCATGGCCTGACTGAGGGCTGCTGGAAGCAGGGGGTGGGGCTTGTTGCATGTGCCCACCCCCTGAGCTCCTTACTGCCGGAGCTCTGCTCCTGTGCGCTCCTGCAGGAAATGACCCCTGATCGTTCTTGCTCCTTTTCTAAAACCAGCCTGTTCATTTCCCAAAATGCTATTTCTTTCAACCCAAGATCCCAACTTTTCAAGAAGCATTGCAGTGTAAAGTTTTCCTGTAGTGGATAGCAAGCTTACTGGACAGTAATTCATTGGGTCTGTTGGGTCCCCCTTTTTATAAATTGGAACAATTATTGCACTACACCAGACTTCAGGCATATTTCCCATCTTGTTTATTTTAGTGAAGGATATAGACAAGCTAGAACATGTCCAGAGGAAGGCAATGAAGATGGTGAGGAGTCTGGAGACCAAGTCCTATGAGGAAAGGCTGAAGGAGCTGGGTATCTTTAGCCTGGACAGGAGATAAATGAAAGGAGATATGATAACAATCTTCAGGCACTTGAAGAGCTGTCATATAGAGGATGGTATGCAGTTGTTTTCTGTTGCCCCAGAAGGTCAGACCAGAAGCAATGGGTTCAAATCAAATCAGAAGAGTTTTCGGCTAAACATTAGGAAGAACTTCCTGATGGTTAGAGTGGTTCCTCAGTGGAACAGACTTCCTCGGGAGATGGTGGGCTTCTCCTTCTTTGGAGTTTTTAAACAGAGGCTAGATGGTCATTTGACCGCAATGCTAATTCTGTTAATTTTGGCAGATCATGAGAGGGAGGGCAGGAAGGGTTGCCTCAGTGCTTAGTTCTTGTGGCCCTTTCTTACATGCCCAAGGAAATATTGATCACCACTTTGGAGTCAGGAAGCAATTTTTTTCCAGGCTAATTTGGTCGGGGATCATGGAGGTTTTTTGTCATCTTCTGGGCATGGAACAGCGGTCATTGGGGGTGTGGTGGGCAGGTTTTTGTGAGTTTCCTGCATTGTGCAGGGGGTTGGACTAGATGACCCTGGAGCTCCCTTCCAACTCTATGAATCTATGGTTCTATTCCAGATAAAGAGACAGCATTCCAAATACTGGAAAAAGCCATGTTCTTCACCTATGCACTATGAACACATGAAGCCATCTTATACTGAATCAGACCCTTTGTCCATCAAAGTCAGTATTGTCTACTCAGACCAGCAGCAGCTCTCTGGGGTCTCAGACAGAGATCTCTCACATCACTTCCTACCTGATTCTTTTAACTGGAGATGCTGGGGATTGAAACTGGGACCTTCTGCTTGCCAAGCAGATGCCCTACCAGTGAGCCACAGCCCCTCCGTATGGCCTCAAGATGGTCTCAAATGCTTGGTAGGCTGGTACAACAATGTACAATCACAGTGGAAGAGAATCCGAAGGAACTTTGAAAATCAAATGACTACTGGATCAAGATCTGTTGCTCCCAGTTTCAGATTTATGTGGGTGGACAAACTTTGTCCTTCTCTGCAGTCTGAGTTTTGTAAGTTTAATCTGTTTTCAAATACCAAACCTATACTGCCTGACCCTATCCAGGCTTGCTCAGATTTCCAAGAGCCTCTGTACTAAACTGCATGTGATACTGGAGCTCAGTCTAGGGATGTACATTCGGCTTTCCCAAACTGAAAAAAACACCGAATAAATACCTTATCAGTATTTATCAGTATTTTTAAAGCCGAATACAAATTCAGGAAACTTTTCAGCCTCCAAATACAGTTTCCTGAATTTGTTAAGCTTTTTTGGCTTTTCGGTAGCCAAAAACCAGCTTCCCTCGGGCTGTGGCTTCCCTAGTCTATTTCACTCCCCGCCAGTCAGCCGTGGGAGTGAAGCTGACCAGAGAAAGCCTCATCACTACCCTCCGGCCTCCAGCTGTCAGTGGAGAAGCTCAGAGGGGGAAGGGGAAAAAAGAAGGCATGTTTAAATGCCTTTCTCTCCCTCCCTGATCTCCCCAGCAAGGGGGGGGGGCTGGGAAAGCACAGTGCAGGCATGGAAGTATGCCTGGGCTCCTTGCCTGCCCCTCCCAGTTGCCCTGCAGCCCCTGGGCCCTGGGAGAAGTGCAGGCAGGGAAGCCAGGGCATGTTTAGATGCCTTTCTCTCCCTCCCCAAGATCGGGGAGGGAGAGAAAGGCATTTATCAATCAATCAATTTCAATTTATTACGGGTCTATATGACCGAAGTCTTGACCAAAAAGAGAATACAAAAGAGATAAAATAGGTACATAAAATTAACATAAAATATGACAAAGTACATAGTACATAGTCACAGTCAACAAACATATAAAACCCAGGCAGAGCCCAGAGAATAACAAAGACCTAACTACACTTGGGGCGGAGCCAGCTAACTAAAATCCTCCGAAGATTGAAAGTCGGTGTAGGTGTTTACAGAGATGATAAGGTTTTCAATGTTTCTTGAGAGCAGCAACCTTAGCCAGGAACCGCACCACGTTAGCTGTTATCAGTGTATCGGCATTTGAATCAGATAACAATACTGAAAGCACCCAAGGTTGCGAGGAAAGATTCATCTTCGTAAGACTAGGAATGATATATCTCTATCTTGAGTCCAATGGGGACAGCGAAACATCAGATGGTCTAAAGTTTCAATTTCGCCAGAATTGCACAGACAGAGGCGATCCGAGTAAGGTAAGCCTCCAAATCTGCCCAGCGTTACCATAGTTGGAAATGCATTTAAGCGAGCCAGCATAAAGGCGCAGCGGTGGGATGGAATTGGTAGCGATGAATGAAAGTCAGGAAATCTCTCTGGAGGGGGCGACCCCAGAGCCAAGGGAGAACACGTGCGTCTGGCCCTGGCCACGGTGCTGGCCCAATCCAACTGTTTGAGTTTCTTCAAGGTTTCCTCAAGCTGGGAGGGCATCAGTTCTTCGGTAGGTGAGGAAATCGGAACTCCCAATGTCTTAAGTTTACCAGCAAGAAGGGACAACCAAGGGCTGGATGTCGTGTCCTTTAAGATGAGACAAAGAAAGCCGGCCTGGGGGTGATGACTTGGGTCAGATAACTTAAATCTCAACTTGAATGCCCTTTTCCAAGCATGTGTTTCAAGCGAAGATTGAACCAGTTCCATACGAAGGACAGTCCCAGCAACACACCGTGGAGTTCCGGTAATTCTCCTAAGGAATGAGTTTAACTGGGAATCCAATTTCTCGTCCACGCCAGCAATCCAGATTTCTGCGCCGTATAGAATTTGGGAGACCACCTTTGCAGTACACACCTCGATGGCAGGGGGAATCCGCTTAGCCCCCTTTGTATGGAAGAATCTTTCAACCAGTGCCGTGGCAAATCTATATGACTTTTTAACGTACATCAGGTGAGCGGACCAGGATAGATTATAACTAAAAACAATACCAAGGTATCGGAAAGAGGAAACCCATTCTAGTTGACCATCCCCAACTTTGAAATGTAGAGGACCTCTTCTTCTCATAGCAGAGAAGCGAAGAACCTTGGACTTTGCATAATTCATAATAAGCTCTTCTTGTTTGCAATAGTCCAGAAAATAATTGACAATAGACCTCAGTCCAACTTCAGATGTTGCCAATAAAACAGCATCGTCAGCATAAAGTAAAAGTGGTATAGGAAGACCAGCTAGATGCGGAGAATGTTTGGCTCTTTTTTTAAGAAACGGCACCAAATCATTAATGTAGATGTTGAGCAGGGAGGGGGCCAGCAAACATCCCTGCCTAACTCCCTTCTGCACTGGAAAGGAGTCTGTCCTGATTCCTGAAGAATTCACCCGATCTGAGGCAGATGTATTAGAATAGAGAGCCATAATCAATCCCAGTAGTCTGCGGTCAATATTGGTGTTCAATAACTTTTCCCACAATCTGCGACGAGAGATAGAGTCAAAGGCAGCCCTCAAATCCATGAAGGCCGCGTAGAGACAACCTCTTGAACGCAAGGAATACTTTCCAGCGAGATGGAGACATGTCAGACAATGGTCTGTAGTTGCAACACCCTGTCAAAAGCCACACTGTTCAGGGAAAAGGAACATCTCTTCATCAAGCCAGTTCTGGAGTCTCTCCTGAAGGAGTGCAGAGTAGATCTTTCCAGGGATGGCAATAAGCTAATCGGTCTATAATTACCCGGGTCGTTGGCATCCCCACCTTTGTGGATAGGAACCACAGTAGCTGTCTTCCAAATACCGGGGATATTAGCTGATTGGTTGATGTCTGAAAACAGATGGGCCAAACGATGAGCCCGCCATTCGGGGTTCACCAAAAATAGTTCTAAAGGTATAAAATCCGGGCCCACCGCTTTGCCATGCTTCATCCGATTAAGATGTAGTACTGACTCTGGAGAGACCCACTCCCAATCCGGGGCAGAGATCAAAACCTTCTTAATTTCCTTGTCATCGACAGGGCGTTCTGAGGATTGATACAAAGCTGCAAAATGCACCCTCCATCTGGCTGGGGAGATTGTCGCCACGATGTCAGCCTGACGTCCTGGTCTGACAAGCCTCCAAAAGGCCTTCACATCCTTGGACTCCAGGATGGTAGCAAGAGATTCCCAATCTTGGGTGGCCATGTCTTCCTTTTTCATTCGGATTAAGTCCTTAAAGACTTTTTTAAGAGAAAAAAATTCAGTCAAGTCCTCAGGTCTCCTGGTAAGCCTATAGTGCCTTAATTTTACTCGAATGGCCTTCTTGTCCAACCTACATTCGGCATCGAACCAATGTTTTGAATAACTTCCCGACATCCTCCACTGGTCCACTGAAGCCCGCTTAACTAAAGAACAACTATCCACAAAAAAGTTAAGAAGGTCAAGATAAAGTGTAGATTGCAGCTGGGGTTTATCAAAGAGGGAAATTTAGGGAAGTTGCCAAAGTCCAGGCGATCCTGAATTCCACCCACCTGCAAGACGTCCACTGGGGGATTCCTCCAAACACATCTAATCCACTGTATAGCATCTCCACTGGACTTTGTCACAGCTGCCTCACCTATATGGCCAGTGGGAATGTTTAAAGAAAGAAACAGTGGAAGATGATCACCCCCTAGGTAATCTCCAACAACAAACTCTTGCACCAAGGGGAAAAATTCTTGAGATATCAAAAAAAGTCAATAACACTAGAACCCCTTGGGGTATAACATGTAAAATCGCCTGGTGTATCCGGAGAAACTACACCGTTGAGAAAAACCAAATTCTGCGTGAGCGCCATTATGGCTAGCCATTTGCCGGCTGGATTAACCTTTGGGTCCTTGGAGACACGATAAAACCAAGGAGGAGGCAAAGCTAAATCGTCTAGGTCACCCACTGAGGACAACAGTTGGGCATCAGAGGCAACGATCCTGGCATTCAAATCCCCTCCCATGAGCATCATAGAGGTGGGATAAGTCCACTGAAGCTTCTCAACCGTTCCTTCCAACTCACTCCAGTGCTTTTCAACCTCTTCCTCTAATAAAAGCGGGGGGATATAATTATTCACCAAAAGTAAGGTACGATCAAAGGAAGTAAGTTTCAATATAATCACCATCCGATAAGGTGAAGACATCAAAAGAGAACACGTAGTCACTGGCAAGTTGTTGGAGATCAAGCACGCCACACCGGCCCTGGGACGTCCAGGGCCGGAACCCTTAATTGCGGAGGAAGAAAAGGCCTGAAAGCCAGCCACGTTTAGGGCCCCAGTGGACCAGGTTTCCTGTAGCATAACAATGTGATATTTCCAAAATAACTCAACAATAGAACAATCGTGGCTCTTTGCCTTCCACCCATTCACATTCCAAGAGAGAATCCGAAGCTTCTGAATGCTGAATTGTCAATCTGTCTTGGATTTAGCCCTGGCTGTCTCTGCTTGGTCTGACATAAGGGTTGGTTGCGAAGGGAGGGTTGTTATCTCCTCTACTCCTGAATCGCAGAGAATACAGCCATTTACAGGGGATAAAGTCGGATTCTGCAGATGACGGAACCTCCGCTCGGCATCATCTATGAATGAGAGAGACTGCTGCAAAGTAGCTTCTTGGGGAATATTTCCCCCGGTCGATTGCTCCCCCATATCGAATCCCGTTGTCAATGGGGGGCCACCCCAAGAATGGACCATGGCTGTGCACACCGATTTACGGGAAGTAGGTCCTCCAGGGTTAGCCTCAGTGTCGTGCAGGGCCTCACTTGCTATAGATGGAAAATTAGCAGAGCCGTGCACTTGTGGATGGATGTCCTGGTTGCAAACGTTAGAACTCTTATCCAAGGCTAGTACCGAAGTCGACGTCATGCATATATTTGATATTCTGTACTATCTCCTCTTGCCCCAATGTAGAAGGCTTCTCTGCGGTCTTGCTATCTACTACATTCCTGGTGTTAAGAAGAGAACTACCAGCCTTTTCCACTTCCAAAGTCTCCTTCCTATTACCTTGAACCGACTCCTTCATCTGAGATTTCACGGACAAGTCTTGCACGGACCGAACCACAACTTGCCGAAAAACTCTTTGTGATCTAATCCTAAAAGACTTGAGCCGAGCACTATTATTAAAAAGTAATTGCGGAATATACTTCGAGGCAAAGGTAAGGGTGATTTTCATATGATCTTTAGACTGGGAAACAAGCTGTGTATACTCTAGATCAACTTTCTTAAGAGGAATATCCAAAATTTGACCCAAAAAGCGTTCAGCTGAATGCTTAGATCTCCAATTCATAAGCTGTCCCCTCCAAGGATGAATAATGAGTGTGGCTTGATGTTGTTGAAGAATAGTAGAAAAATTGCAATCGGACTTCCTAGTAAAGGGCTCCTCTGCGCTCAGACCATATACAGGATTTCTTCTTGCTCTTTCGTGGCTGAAATTAGTTGTATCCTGGCCAACAAATTTAATCTGCTCCCCTAATTCTGTGATCTTAGACTCCACTCCTCTAACAAGAGAGATCAAAAACTGCAACGTCTCACCCACCAATAAACATTGCTTAGCAAAAAGGGCACCACCTACCCTTCCACTATCTCCCTTAAAATCAACCCCAAAAAGTAGTGACGAGTCCGTTTGTGTTGAGTAGAGACAAAAGGGGGGGTCTAACGAATCATTCACTGCCTGCAAAAAACTCCTTGTCCCAGAAGAGGAAGGCTCAGCCTGGTTGTTAATGTCCTGAGCCAATAACTTTTCATAGTGTGTGGCAATAAGCCACCTGTCCAAAGATTCTGTCCGGTTAATTGCGTATTTCTTTTTATGAGGTGGGGAAACCTCTGGGTTCCCCACAACCCTAGACCTCTTTCCCATACTCGAAACCTTAGCAAAATTACTGAAAAAGTACAACTAAATCATAAATGGTATATTTCTTTCCGCAATATGGCCAGACGGTCCAGCTGGTGCTGCTAATTAGGCACAATGAGCAAGAGACGAGAACGCGGACACGCCCAGAGAGGCAAGAGATACCATCCTTCAGTTTCAAACTTCCCAGCAAACAAACAGCAGCAGCAAAAATCTTCTTTCCTTCAGCAGGTAGATTATTAAAATAACCTTACCAGGACTTGTAGCTAAAAGGTTAGGTCCGTCCGTGATAAGGGTAATTGTCTGCTACAACTGCAAACTGCAGGCTGTTAACGAGCTTGAATCCTTCCTTGCTCACTCCCACGTTTACTCCAAGGCTAAACAGCAGTTTCCAGCCTCATAAATTCTTGCAAGTTTTGTCAGGGTCCAAGTAAGAGGTGGAGAGTGAAGACAGTTCTTTTGTTAAGTCAAATAACGGAGAATAATGAGGAAATGGAACCAAAAAGAAGAAACTTGCCAGGAGCAGAAAAAATACACATCCGAGCCGGCTGGTATCAAGCTCCGCCCCCCGAAAGGCATTTAAGCATGCCTTCTTTTTGTTTCCCCTTCCCCCTCTGAGCTTCTTCGCTGCAGGAGGGCTGGAAAAGCACAAGGCAAGCCTGGAAGCATGCTTGGGCTCCCTGCCTTCTCTTCTCTAGCTACCCTGGATTAGCTAGAGGAGTGGAGGCAGCAACAGAAGTCTTTCCTTTGTCAGTTTCACTCCCCTGGCTTCTGCTGTTAGGTTTAAACAAGAAAGGGGACCCGCGAAAATCACGGGGGGAGGAGCGGGGGAGCTCCACACAGAGCAAGCGGAGGAGGAAGAAGCAGGTAAGCTTTCCCCCTACCATCGGTTCCCCCGTCTCCTCCACACACACCCTCAACTACCACCCCCGTCTTGCCGCCCCCAGTCTCTCTCTCTTTCCCCCCGTTCTCTCTCTTTTTCCCCCCAGTCTCTCTCTCTCTCTCTCTTTTCCCTCCCTCCAAAGCGAGGCCTGCGTGGCTTACAGCCGCCAGGCCTCGGCAGTCTCTCTTCCCCGCTCCCAGCTCCGAGCAACCTCGGCTGTCTTCCCCCCCCCCTCGCCTCCGGCCTTGCTGGTGTGGCCTCGCCAGGCCTCGCTGCCGCCGCCTCCTCCTCCTCAAAGCGAGGCCCGTGACTTGCAGCCGCCGGGGCTCGCCGCCGCCTCCTCAAAGCGAGGCCCGCGGCTTGCAGCCGTTGGGCCTCACCGGTCGCTTGCTCCCCTCCCCCCCAAACCGAGGCAGTTTGCAGAGCGTTCCCTGCACAGGCGGAGGGGACGCTCTGTTAGTTTTGGGGGGATTTAAGTATCCCCTCGATATTTTTTCCAACTTTTGAGATTTTTGTGCACACCTGGGGATCGCCCCAAATGTGCACGAAAATCTCCCCGCCCCCCAGGTGCCCCCGATGTGCGGATTTAGATATCTGCACACCAGGGGGCAACTTCGGAATTAGATATATAGATGGCTTAAACCTAACAGCTGACTGGCGGGGAGGGAAATTGACAAAGAAAGCCAAACTGGCTTCCAGGAGGAAAGAAGGCATTTTTACATGCCTCTCTTTCCTCCTGTCTGGTATATCAGACCTGAATATATATTCAGGAATACCGAATATTTCCCCAGTCCTGATCCTTTACCTGCATTGGACTGGGGATATTCGGCATTTACCAATATTTTTCAGGTCTGATATACCTGAAGCCGATAAAAAACTGACTTTTTTTTTTTGTGCACACCCCTAGCCCAGTCACAGTTCTCTTGATAGGTAATTGAGCTATAAAGAACAGCCATGTAGGGGGAGGCAATGTAGGTGGGGGAAGAAGGTAACTTTTCCCTCCCGGTTCCTAATTAGGTTTGCTAACTATTAAGTTGGGAAATTTCTGGAGAACTAGTGGTGGGATATGGGGAGGAAAGGGAGCTCAGTAGGCTATAATGCCATAAAGTCCAGCATCCAAAGCTGCCCTTTTCTCTGGGGGATCTGATCTGTGTAGTGTAGTAGGGATGCCAGTCCCCAGGTGGGTGCAGGGAATCCCCCAATTTTGGGGGCTCTCCCAGATGCTGGCCAGTTGGCTGGTGGGGAGAAGCCCTGCCCCCAACAGTATTCTGCAGCCCTGCTTGAAAAGGGTGGGCACCATGCACGCCTGCCCCGCAAGCTGTGAATTCACAGCTTGTGGGGCAGGCACACAGAGTGCCTGAGCTTTTCAAGTGGGGATGCCTGTTCCTGCCCTGCAAGTGGCAAATTCACAACTTGCAGGGCAGGTGTGTGGGGCATCTGCTCTTTTCAAGTGGGGACTGTGCATACCCTTTAAATGGCTGGGAAAAAGCAGGGTGTGCATGGATGGCACTGCATCCCCGACACTGCATGATGTCCTCGTGTCAGGGATGGCCCCTCCCCCTCCTGGACTGTGTAGTGTAGAGATCAGATGTAATTCTAGGAGAGCTCCATGTCCCACCCAGAGGTTGACAACACTATTCCCAGCTGTTCCAAACCTCAACAGGGAAAAGATGAGTGTACACCGGTACCTGTTGCCCCTTTCCTCTTGTATCTTAAATTGGCCTGCACAGGACTATCTTTGGTTGCTCTTCCTCAACATAGCAATCATGATCTGTGGCAGGTCCTCCTCCCTGTAGCTGATTTTTGTGGCTAACTGACATGTCGGGTGATCTGTCTGGAGATCCCTTGATGATGCTCATAGTTTGGCCATTCCTTCCTAATAGCTGTGCATACAAATACAGGTTTACATTGTCCAGCCGGATGCAGTGGTTAAGAGTCGTAACTATATTTCAAAGCAGAATTTAGTTTGAGCTAGGTTTTGCTCCAGACCCATTTTGTTGTTTCTACTCAGTTTAGTAATGACAAAGGAGAAAGTGCCTTTGAACAACTTGTCTTGTTGTTGAGCAACTGAATATTATATGCCTATGATTGTGGAAAGGGATTTCAGAGCTCACGGTATGAGCAATGGCTTCATTTGGGCTGGCTCACCAGCTCTTGTCTGCAAAAGAGAGATGACCTAGGCTTGATTTAGAGGCCAAATGGTAGTTTAAGAGTGGAAAGGTCTTTAGTATAGTTTATTTCTAATGGTAATTATCATGTCATTTGCAGTAAGCAGTGGGCATTAATAATGCTAGCAGAATGCCAAGAGTGTCATTCAGCTTACTGTTTGTCATTGTGGAAATATATCTTCAGGTGGAAAACTGCATGGAGATTAAGGCCTGTGTTCTGTCAGAGGGTTGTGTAAATTCTGCTAATTCCACTAAGCCTAGTTTATAGAAAAGTAATCTGCTTTCCATTTCACCCTTCCTGAAGTATAGAGCCCCTTTTTATGTTCTGTGAAGTAAATAGGGTTGCCAAATGTGGATCGTCCAGGAGCAGGGGGCTCCCGGACGATCCTGGGTGCGTGCGCAAGCGCAGCGTGCACGTCACCCGGAAGTGATGTCGCACACTGGGGGTGGGGCCGCGCGATTTGAGGGGACTCCGAAACGGGGGATTCCCCGCCCCCCGGCTGCATTTGGCAGCCCTAGAAGTAAATAACTGGCAGTGTTAGACTAACAGTGTGTGCCTACACTATTAAAGGTAAAGGTAAAGATTCTCTTGCTCGAAAGCCAGTCCAATCCGACTCTAGGGTTGCGGTGCTCATCTCCGTTTCAAAGCCGAAGAGCCAGTGCTGTCCGAAGACGTTTCTGTGGTCATGTGGCTGGCATGACTAAACACCAAGGCGCACTCTTCTAAACTCAGTTTAGGGCTGTGATCATATGAGCAGTTTGGCCTGACACAGCCACTCTTCCCCTCTGGATCAAATGGGCACAGTCAGACAGTCACATCTGTCAGGGGTTCCCCAGCCATACTTATCCCATCATAGGATGACTTGGAGCCAGGGTAAAAAGGCACCACATCACAAGTGGTGTTTTTGGTTCCCCACGTAGTCATTGTGCATGGCCAGCTGTCTGAACACGGGAGAGCGCATGCAGAACGGATTTGGCAGTCTGAACCTGTAGATCCGCTCTGCCACTAGAGAGTTTTTTTGTAAAAAAAAAAGCGCCTATATGTGCATGTGCACACATGCACATGCGCACATGTGTGCACATGTGCACTTATGCATGCACATGCATTTTGAACATTTTTGGGCAGCGCACTCCATGGCTGAGGTGCTGCAATAATGTAGATGCCTGACCACGGGATGTCTGCATGGGTAACCCGCAGCAGGGTGTGCTGTGTGGCTGGTATGCCCTGCAACACTTTAAACCAGTTCAATTAGAGGCGGCACCATATCGTGCCAAACCACCAGTGTGAACACAACCTAGGATTGGTTGTCAATCTAGTGTTGCCAGTTCCTTGATTCTAAATGCCATAACTGAGTCCATGTCTGTTGAAGACACCTAATACAGACATAGGGTTGCCAGCTCTGGATTTGGAAATACCTGGAAATTTTGGGGGGTGGAGCCTGGGGAGGGAGGGGTTTGGGGAGGGGAGGTATCTCAACAGGGTATAATGCCATAGAGTCCACCCTCCAAAGGAGCTGTTTTCTCCTGGGGAACTCATCTTGATCACCTGGGGAGCAATTGTAATACCAGGAGATCTCCATCTGCCACCCGGAGACTGGCAACCCTACAACAGTCACCAAAATTTTGCGGCAGACCGTTAGGCCTTTCCGCCTCTCATAGAGAAGAATGTCTGCTGTTCATGATGATTGCTGTCTTAGGCACATGCAGATGGCCCACTCAAGTAGCATTATGGCCATGTAGTTTGGCATGTAAAAGATATACGATTCCACACAAAGTAGATCTGATACATTCTGTATCTGGAAATAGAAAGAAAATTCCATTTCTTTTGAAAGGAACTCTGCCTTGAGTCGGTATCTTCTGCAGTCTCAAGATCTGATAAATATACCAGTGTGTGGCATGCTCAGTGTTTATTCAGAAGAGCTGCCACTACATCTCCAGTGATAAGGGGAAGCAAAGGCATGTGCTGAATCAACGTGTTCTGCAATGCTGATTTGCATTGTCTCGTATCCTGTGATTAAATGTTGAAATGTTTGTGTTGTAATCTCTCTGAGTGAGGTCAATGTTTTCGTTTTGTACTCGCTTCCAGGTGAAGTAGCTTCTGGGCAAAAATCAAGGATGCTGCCCATGCTCCTCATATCCCCGTCCTACTCTGTCTGCACAAGAACACAGGAAGTCACCAATTTACAAATGGGTTGTATCCCACAAGTTTGTCATTCAGATGTTTGGAACTCTGAATGCATTTTCCCATACAGATGCATGTAACAGATGATGCTTAAGTTCCCAGGTTAGCACCATACAGTCTGTTTAACCCAGAATGAAGTTGAAATATGGTATGTTTATAGTGAGGATTAGAGGAAAACAATATTGTAGTACTGTGCAATAATTAAACAAGGTAGACAAATAATTGTAAAACACTCTTATTTCTTCTTTTCTTTGCATACTGGTGCTGCCTTGGGCTGCATGCAATACAGACATGATAGTGACAAAGATTCATTTTGCCAACAGGCACAGAGATATACCATCAATTTAATAATTTACAATAGAGATGCAGACCTGACACAGGTTTGTTTCTGTGTGCATCTGAAGGCACCTGTTGCCCAGAAGAGGAAAAGCAGGGGGTAGAGTTGCCAGACCCACGGTCCTAGCAGGGTTTTTTTTCTGTTTTCAGAGGCTCCCTCCCACCACCAGCCACCCCCAAGAGTGACCACCCGGACACACTTACTGCAAGATTTAAAGGGCACTTCAGCTAGCCCTTTAAATCTTGCAGGAGGGAGGAAGGAAGAAGGGTGGCCACATGCCTGCACTCCAAGCCGCAAATTCGTGGCTTGGAGTGCAGGCGTGTGTGGCCTCCCCCCCCTTCCCAACAGCATGTACTCTTTTAATGCTGTTGGGAAGAGGCAGGGCTGTGCGCCTTTGTTGGGAAGAGGTGGAGGCCACACAACTGCACTCCAAGCAGCAAATTTGTGGCTTGGAATGCAGGTGCAAATAGCCTCCCCCTGCCTCTTCCCAACAGCATTTAAAGGGATGCTCTAAATGCTGTTGGGAAGAGGCAGGGGCCACGTGTCTGTACTCCAGAACATGAATTTGCGGCTTGGAGTGCAGGTGCGCGCAGCCTCCCCCCACCTCTTGCCAACAGCATTTAAAGGGACCCTTTAAATGTTCTTGGGAAGAGGCAGAGCCATGCACCTTCACTCCAAAGTGCAAAGGAAGGAAGGGACTAATCTCAGCTAGTACCCTACCCAGGCAACAGAAAGCCTCCAAAGCTTCAGCCAGAATAGGGGTCCCTGGCACCCTCACTCCTGCTCAGATAGGTAACCCTTCTGGAAGGTGTCTCAGGATAAGTTCTTATCTTCCACCCGTTCAGCTTCCAGGCACTCTCCAGTCCTGCTCAGCAGTTTTCCTCATCTGCTACCTTCCTTCTTGGTCTCTCAGTACTGGGCAGACTGGTGGCTGATGGACAAGGATCCGTGTGAGAATAGCAGTGGTTGCTGCACAGTCAAGAAGGCGCATGTGATGCATATGCTGCCTTCCTGTGCAGACGGGCATCAGGTGGTTGGCTGCACAGGCATGAGACTTGGAGGGCAGGTTGGAGCAACCAGGGCACACACCAAAGTTTTCTTCTTCCCTTTATCTTTCTCCCAGCCATTTAAAAAACACAGTTCTTCTACATTAAAACATCAGATTCCCCTAACAGTCACCTTGCACTGGTTTTCTATCCATTGCTAATGACAGACATGTTACAAAATTAAGAGAGATTGCTGAGGTCTAAGACTAGATTCAGAAGCAAAGAACAAGTAACATCTGTTTTCACAGCTGCAGTTGGGAGAGCAGCATAAAAAGAAGTGGGGGAATAGTGACTGTATTGTGGGGACGTTCAGTTCTTAGAGTGGTGACTAGTTGTGATGGTCTTCAATACGCCGTGGAATCGGGCCCCGGCGGGAACCCCACCCCGGCGTGCGCATCACCCGGAAGTGACGGGAGGATGCCAGGCACGCTGGGGGCGGGGCCACGGCCATACAAGGGAAAACTTTGTCATCTCTCCCTACTAATATTTGATTTAATTTGTCCGCTTCGGCTATTTCCAGGATTTTCTCGACTATCTCATCTTTTCTGGGTAATGTATCAGTTTTCCAATTCTTGGCTACAAGGATTCTGCTTACTGTGAGAATATATAAAATAACACAGTGATCGTCCTTGCTCAATCTATCTGGTATCATGTTCAAAAGAAACGTTTCGGGACGGTTTTGCAATTCTATGTCTGTTAACTCTTTTATCAGGTTTTTAACCATTTTCCAAATGGTTTCCACTCTCCACCAAGTATGGTAATAAGTACCTATGTTATTTTTACATCTCCAGCAACTATCTGAGACATTCTTATAACATTTGGAGAGTTTATCTGGGGTCCAGTGCCACCTGTAAAACATCTTAAATATATTCTCTTTTATAGGCATCTCAAAGTTCAGGGGGGAACAAGATTTGGTGGCTAAGCTGTAAAGCCTTTGTGTTTCAATATCAAGAACTCTGTGTTTAATAATCTGAAAAGTGCCCATAAAAGGGAGCATAAATAGTGGATCCAATGGGATATGAAGTCATGCTTCAGATTAGGAAACTACAACAGAAACTTCCCTGCTCTTAACCCATTGCTTCCCCTTAAAATAGCTTTGTGTGTGAGTGTGATTGGTTGGCTGTTGGGATCCCTTTTGATAAAGCAGCTACAAGGAGCTCAATATATCAATACACCTGCTTTATGGTGAATGAGAATGAACAGTGTTGTATAACCATATAGGTCTCCCCCCAACTGATTGCCCACCTGGGGAGAACTATGTCTTCCATAAGGCTGTGTGAAAATGTACATCTGCAAATAACATCAACAACATGGAAGCAGTAAGACTTTTTTAAAAAATGAGTGTTTATATCCACTTGCTGATTCAGCTTGCTTATGCTATTGATTATCAAGCGAATGACACAACACTGCATAAAAACAACCTGTTGTGTTCTATATTGAAATCATTCTAACAAATAACACTCACATATAACCACATGCTATGCTTTACAAGTGATATTGCAATCTCAACTGTGCCTGTTTAAAGATTATACATCAATAATCTCATAACCTTTCTACTAATATGAAAGATTCTCAAACACTTAACTTAGAGCAACTTCAATGGGGTATCACAATTTTTAACAGCCATATTATATTTGAAAAGCTTTCTTTTTTGTAGTCTTTTGTGAAAAAATCATTAGAATAGTTCTTTTCAGTGGTAAAGCGAAAAAATCTTTATATACTGCTTATGGCAATCCAAAACTGCTTCATAGTGATCCAGCGGGTAACTGTGGATGTTCTTCCATTTCAGCATCCTCTTTCTCAAAAATCGCTGTGTGTGCACAACCATCAGTTCTTAAAGAACTTCTCCAAAGCTGTCTGAGAGCTTTCTGGAAGACACCCTCTTCCTGCAAAATCTTTAACTGGGGGTTTGACGTTATTGCAACTGATAATGAAATTGAATGGAGACCTAGGTTTCCTGTCTCATTATCAATGCTGATTTCTCCTCACCTACTACCCTTCTACATATCACACCTAATCCAATCACACCTGCTATTGTCATTTGCCTGTTAATGTCATTTGGCATCTGAAATCACTCCACTTTCCAACATACAGGGCAGAAGGACTCACATTCTAGCTGTATCAGAAGCAGTGAGCAGTGATTCATGAAAGCTCATACCCTACCACAAATTTTGTTAGTCTTTAAGGTGCTACTGGACTCTTACTCTTTTCTACTGCTACAGACAGACTAACATGGCTACCCATCTTCATCTAACTGCACTATATTGTCTAGGTACTCAAAAATTAACTTGACAAACAGGCTCAATCTGTTCATGAACAGTGAACTTATTGGACAATTGGCTCCCATTTCATGATTGGGAAACATTGGGTGAATTAAACCAGCAGGTGTTCAAACATTAGTTATCTCCTTTCATTTTCAACCAATGGTGCTCATTTGGATTTAGTTTATTTAGATGGGCCTGGTTGCTGTCTAAAAGTTGACTTTCTTTGCAACATCCCAGGGCCTGCTGTACTTTAATTGCAGTGCTTTGCATGTCTGCAAAATGAGTGGATGTTCTTTTGGACCTCTTGCAGCTTTTTAAAGACAATGATTTTCCTCTATCATCATTCCATGCATGACATGAAAACTCGACCCATGTTTTCAAAACTTCTTGGATAGTCTTCAGACTTCATTTTTCTGATCCACATTTCATAGTCCTCAAGCATGTTGGCATAATACAAATCTGCAGTTGGCAAAAATGCTGTCCGCATGGGTGTTGAGTCACAAGTTCTTGGCCCACAATTGAGCAGCTCCAAGTGGCTTGATGTTTATAGCCCTATTCCATGGCTGTAATTTTAACCCACTTTCCTGACATATTTATATAAGAAATAAGCAGATAAAAACGCTAAGCTGAAGTGACCAAGTCCTGCTCTTTCTGTTCCCTTTCTGCCAGAAATTGGAGCAGACTTCACTTTTATGGCTGAAAGCACAATGAAGAGTATGCTACTTGGATCCTTTTAACAAAATACAAGCAACAACATAGAAACTCCCCCTCTTAGACAAGGTAGGTTTTCATTTGGTTTTCTTAGAAACTATTTTGGTCATTTCCTTAAAAAAAAAAAAAAATCAGCCAAAGCTCTAAAACCTTTTAAGAATAGAGGTTCAGAGTATTCCCACCCCACCATAGTTAGTTTGTCCTACTTAGTAATGTAGCCTCATGATTTATCTGCTTACATATTACTCTTGCAGTACCTATGGCAGGATGTGTCTGGCCACAGCTGGTGACTGTTGTGGGTTAAGTACATTCTCAATGAAATAGTTTTGCTGGCATCTTTCTCATTTTTTTCTTGCTGCACACTCTTCAGATTTGAACACTCTTGTACTATTTTGTCTGCATGTTGCTTTGAATCCTAATCTTACCTTCACACCATCTCAGTTGATTTCCTTTTCGTTGAAAGAAGAAAAACTAAGCCATCAAAAAGGTTACACCAATAACTAACCCGTGATTTGATTTCCCTCTTTCTAAGCATTGTCATTGCCTCCTGTGCATTCAGGTATGTTTAGTGAACTTTTTTGTTTGTTGTGTGTATGTATGTGTGTGCTTGCATGCCTAGAAGTCATGGCAACCTGATAACCCCTACTGGGGGCTTGGACTCCCCCCCCCCGAGAGAGGGCTTGATAGCCTGCCTCTTCATTCTGAGCCCTGGTATTCTCCTTGGAGGTCTCCATTCCAAATACTTGCCAGGGTCAGCCCTGCTTAGCTTCTGAGATCTAACGAGATTGGGCTTGCCTGAGCTTTTTTTCCTTAGTAGCCCTATGAAGTCGGTCAAAATTATGGTCTGTTATCGCTGGTAGGAGATGGATAGTGATGAATGGGCAATCTATACTAGGGTTTGGATCTAATCTCTTCACATGAACACACACCCCAGTGTAGTAATTGCATGTAAAGGTAAGGGTAAAGGTTTCCCTTGCTCGAAAGCCAGTCGAATCTGACTCTAGGGATGTGGTGCTCATCTCAATTTCCAAGCCGAAGAGCCAGCGCTTGAATATTTAAAAATGGGAACAGCATTGTATTATTTCAAGCTCCTTGGCTACTGTAGGATCAGTATACTTAAACTGAGCAATTTGAATGGCTGTAGCAATAAAACAGCTAGTTTTTTTTTTAAACAGCTTCCGGTTTCAGCGCATGGGCATACATGTGCTTAAGAAATTTCTTTTTTTAAAAAAAAATGTCAGTGCTTACAGCATCCTGGTGGAGGCAGGAATGAGAGGTGGGGGCTCCGGCAGCCTGGATGGGGGTGGCAAGCGGGTGGTGGAGATGGCGCCCGAGCAGCACGTTAAAGTGTCCCGCACCGCACAGCGCCGCGCGCCTTCCTGCTGGCCCAGAAGGCGCACCAGGCCGGCGGCGACTGGGCCGATGGCAAGGATGGCCCCGTGGCCACCCAAGAGCAGCTGCTGCCGTCGCCGGATGGGGACGAGGGCGAGGGGGACAGCCAGCAGCATGTAAGAGGGATGGCTCTTGAGGGGTGGTGTAGACATGCAAAACCGGAACAAAATATTCCCGTTTAAATTAAAGCGGGAACAAGGCGCATTTACAGTGCCGTGTGACCTAGACCTTAGATATTATAAGTCGAAACCTGTGAGACTCACAGGCAAAGGAAATGCTACCTGGTCCTTCTGGCATCAGTTTCTTTCCCAGTTGCTGTTTCTTCTTCCCTCACTGTTCCCCCCGCCCCCTTGTCCTGCCCCCTTGCCACTTCTCTTCCTTCCTTCTGAGCTTCAGAATGCCGTCCACAATCTCAGTCAACATTCTCCATTTTGAAGGGATTTTATCCCTAATTTTTGACTGTTTTTTGATTTTTATGCAAGCTTGGGGTTCCCTGAATGTGCAGAAGGATCTCTCCCTTCTGTCCCTAGCCTCATTGTGCAGATATTTTGATCCTTATGCCTGTAGCAGGTTCCAGAATTAAATATCAAATTTCATTAGAATGTTGTCTATTACCAGATTATTTAAGGAGAGTTTTAAATTTTATATAAGGGGAAGGATAGGTTTTTGGTTTTGGTGTTATGTCCCAAAGGCTAGTTGGCTTTTCCAAGCGTTTCACATACTCTTTACATCAAACAGATGGCCAAAGTAACATTGAGGAAGAAAACTAGAACAGTTCAGAGTCTGGGGTGACATAACAAACAATATCCAAACTATTCACAATATCTGCTTCCTAACTAGCGCTACCACCTGCCAGCTTGCAGGTTGAGCCTGGGGATCTCCTGGGATTACAAATGATCTCCAAACTACATAGAACAGTTTCTCTGTAGAAAATGGCTGGTTTGGAGGATGGGATCTATGGGATCTATACCCACTGAGGTCCCTCCTCAAACTCCATCCCCAAATCTCCCAAGAATTTCTCAACCTGGAGCTGGCAACCCTATTTCTAACTAATTCCTCAGCAGTCCTTCCTTGATTGATAAGTTTGATACCCATGACTGAAGTGAGTCTTTTTCTTGAAGAAATAACATTAGTTACTTGCCTTTTTCTTCACAAGAGGGAACAAAAGAAATGTAAGAATCAAAACTATGCTTCAGCATAGCACATTTCTAAGAAAAACACTCCCAACCCTCATCCTTCCTAAACTGACCACAACAATGTTTGCACCACCCTGCTCAGTTTCAGATGTGCTCATGATATATGCTGGTAAAGGAAATCCGGAATAAAGTCATAGCAAAACTCTGGATTGTAAAATACATTTGGAACAATGTCTGTTATATAATCATACACATGCAGTAGCCTCTGTTTTCTCCCAGAAGAACCCGAGCCCATCTAGATATGGTATAGGACATAACAGGACACCTGAGTGTCCAGTTGACATTGACAGGGAGGTTGTGGAGAGGCATCTGGCTGCACTGGACGAATACAAATCCCCTGGGCCAGATGGTGTGCACCCAAGAGTGCTCAAAGAACTGTCTAATGAACTTGCAGAGCCTCTGCCCATCATCTTCAAGGCCTCCTGGAGGACTGGGGATGTGCCACAAGATTGGAGAAGAGTGGGGCACTTCCGGTCTATGGCTTCAGCGATGGCGGAGGCTCTCTCCTGAACGGGGGAGGCATTCCGCGCTCCAGGGGTGCTGGAGGGGTGTCACCTCAAGTGGCACCCCCAGGTGAGCCTCAGTGTGGGGCTCCAAGCCGGGGGCGCTTGAGGGGCGACCTCTTCCACGGCTTGAAGCCGGGGAATTGAGGCGCTCCTCCCTGCCCCATTCGGTCCACCCCCTGAGAGGCTCGGTTTTTACCGAGCATAGCTGAATGCCGATCGGGACAAGCAAGCGGGTCAGCGAATGAAGCATGATTAAAAGGAGTCTGTGATCAGACTGTCAAGGAACTGGAGAATGAGACGAGCGAAGAAGCTTTAAAAGTGAGTTCCGATCCCCCCCCCACCCTCAGCGGCGTCGGGAGGAATCCCAGACGTAAACAAACCGAACTGTGATTTAAAGAGACGGGGAGGGGGAGAAGACAATTAATCACTCAAGCGTGCCAGAGACTTAGCTGTTTTTTGCGGATAAACCAGCACTTGCTGAAGAAGTGTGAAAAAGCACTCTTTAGTATAAACAAAGCGGAAAATGGCCGGCGTCCGAGGGAGAGGAGTAAGAGGGGGGCGTGGTTCTCAAAGTCCGAGAGTGGAGGAAGGAGATGTTTTCTCCACACTAACAGAGCTGCTTCGGCCCATTCATGAAAGACTCGATGGCCTTAACCAATTGATTGCTGCCTCAAACCAGAGCATGGCAAAACAGCAACAGCAGATCACCGAGCTTGTGAAAAAATCGATCCAAACTGATGAAAAACTTAAAGAGACCACACATGATGCTAAAAAGCTGAAGAAAAGAGTTGGTCTGATGGAACAAAAGCAGGATCTACACGAAAGGAAGCTATTGAACCTACAAATGGACAAAGCGAATAAAACCCTTAGATTCCAAGGGGTGGCTGAGACGACAGGAGAAATTTTGAAAGATGTGGCAGCTGAGCTAATCGCTCTATCGCTCGGCATTGCAACGGCTGAAGCGCATGCAGAGATAGAAGTGACATATCGTTCTTACTCTAAATATATTAAGCAAAACAAACTGCCGGGCGAGATCGTGGTCAAATTTCTCCGACGACAGACAAGAGATGATATTCTCAAAGCAACAGCAGACAAACCCCTGCAAATGGGATCAGCAAGTATCAGGGTCCTTAAGGACGTTCCATTTGAGGTTCGACAGAAAAGAAAAGCGTACAAAGAACTCATCTCAACACTTCAGATCAACCAAATTCAATACTCCTGGCTTTTTCCAGAAGGGGTCCAATTCAAATATAGAGACAAAAGAGAAAAAATCGACTCGGTGTTAAAAGCAGAAGAATGGTTGAAGCAATTCTTCGGACAGAAAGAGGAAGAGCAGCAAGACGGAGGAGGCCAGGCAGCTGACCTGGAAGAGACGGACAGAGACCTACTTGGAGCAGAAGGAGGCACGGCCAGAGAAGCATATGACTTGCGGCTAAGAGTTGCCAAATAGCACTTATGAACTAAAAAGACTTATGGATGAGCTGGAAGAAGTCTATGTGCACACTGAGAAGAAATTAGATATACAACAAAATGGACTAACTAATCTCCTAAATTCCTTGACTTAATGAAAGCATTAATCTTTATAACTAACTGCATACTAACTGTTAATGACCCTACTTTCTTGGGTTTTTAGTTATAGTGTGGGTTTTCTTTCTTTATACTGTTTGTATCCTGGGGTTTGTTATTTTAGTTTGTTATTTTTTTCCCCCCCTTCCATTTTTTCTCCCTCTCTTTTCTTTCCTTTTTGTAGTCACGTAGGTGTAATAAAAAATCAATAAAGCTACCCTTCGGGGGATTAAAAAAAAAAAAAAAAAAGATTGGAGAAGAGTGAATGTTATCTCAATCTTTTAGAAAGGGAAGAAGGATGACCCGGGAAACTACAGGCCAGTCAGTCTGACTTCTGTTGCTGGGAAGATATTAGAGCAGATTTTAAAGGAGTCAACATCTGTAAGCATCTGAACGACCACTTAGTGATCCGGGGAGGTCAGCATAGTTTTGTCCCCAACAGATCTTGTCAGACTAACCTGGTTTCCTTCTTTGATCGTGTGACGAGCTTACTGGATCGTGGGAACTTACCTGGAATTTACCTGGATTTCAGTAAAGCTTTTAATAAGGTTCCCCATAACATTCTGATGGGCAAACTGGAAGACTTTGGACTGGACTATAGGACAGTTCGGTGGATAGCGAATTGGGTAGAGGACCGCACCCAAAGAGTGGTGGTCAATGGTGTTTCATCAGATTGGAGGGAGGTGTCCAGCGGGGTGCCGCAGGGCTCAGTTTTGGGCCCAGTACTTTTCAATATTTTTATCAATGATTTGGATGAAGGGGTAGAAGGGCTACTCATTAAATTTGCTGATGATACCAAATTGGGAGGAGTAGCAAACACCCAAGAAGATAGAGTTAAAATTCAATAAGACCTGAATACTCTGGAGAAGTGGGCAGTTGCAAACAGGATGCAACTCAACAAAGATAAATGCACAGTATTACATCTGGGCCACAAAAATGTCAAGCACAAATACTGGATAGGAAATACGTTTCTGGGGAGTAGTGTATGCAAATGAGATCTTGGGGTAAGAGTGGACTGTAAACTAAATATAAGCAGTCAGTGTGTTGCGGTGGCAAAAAAAGCAAATTCAGTCTTGGGTTGTATTAAAAGGGCCATAGCATTGTAATCTCACTAGGTCATAGCCCCTCTGTATACTGCCTTGGTCAGGCCGCACCTTGAGTACTGGGTGCAGTTCTGGAGGCCTCACTTCAAAAAGGATGTGGACAAAATCGAAAGGGTGCAGAAGAGAGTAACGAGGATGATCAGGGGTCTGGAGACTGGGCCCTATGAGGAAATGCTAAGGGCCTTGGGAATGTTTAGTTTGGAGAAGAGGAGACTGAGGGGGGACTTGATTGCTCTCTTTAAATATTTGAAAGGCTGTCATTTGGAGGAGGGCAAGGAGCTGTTCCAGTTGGCAGCAGAGGATAGGACCCAAAGCAACGGGTTTAAATAAATAAATAAATAAATAAATAAATAAATAAAATTACATGCAGAAAGGTATCAGCTGGATATTAGGAAAAACTTTTTCACGGACAGAGTAGCTCAAAGGTGGAATCAGCTGCCTAGAGAGGTGGTTAGCTCCCCTTCACTGACAGCTTTCAAGAAGAGTGGACGAACATTTGTCAGAGATAATTTAGGCTGGTCCTGCATTTGGCAGGGGGTTGGACTAGATGATCTGTATGGCCCCTTCCAACTCTATGATTCTATGATTCTATGCATGTTTGTATACATACTGAATAATACATTTACAAAAAAGGAAAACAATGGAAACGTTCTCAAAACTCTATAACAGACCATAACTATGAACTATGGACACAACATTTGTAATCTATTGTGCAGGTACCTAAAAATATTCTGGTGCAATTTTGAGAGTTGCGAAAGCAAAATTTGCTACATTTAGCATAACTGTTACTATCTGACACCACAATGTTGGAAAGTTTTGTTTAATGGATCAATATGTGCATTCTCTAAAACCCCAGAACACAGAAATGTATGTATTGTATCGTCATGAAAACCCATTCAAAAATGAAAATTAAAGAGAATGTTTTTCTGTTACCTGGAAACAGCTTCCAATGGATTAACTGAAATCTTTATAAAGGCAGTCGGTGAGAAATTTTCCAAGTGTAACAGACAAGGCATTCATGCCTATATTTCAGGTTAGCATTCAATAGTATTAGCATGGTATTCGTGTATTTATTTATAGCCTTTTTTCCTGACACCCAAGATGAATTACAAAACATAAAATAATTCATTCAGACAGCATAAGACCTCCAGTGAACAATGCAATAGGACTAGCATTACCAGAAGCAAAGAAAAGAACATTTAAGTAATGCAGAAAATGGAATTACAAAAGCAGCAGACACTGAGTGCAAGTCTGGCAAGATGGCCTTACCACTCTGTAAATGCAAGTGTACTTTCTCTTCAGATTTCCCCTCCAACTCGCAGCCCAGTTAGGAAACTGGGGCGGATTGCCCCTCTCCATTAGCATGCTACCACCTCGTGTAAAATCTGCCCCCCCTCCCAGTGTTGCCCAAGGTTGACACTACAGAGGTGTATTTCATTAGTGTGCTGTGTAGCGAGGTGGCAGTAAGAAAGTGTGCAGACTGTTTAATTAAACAACTTGATTACTACAGGCACAAACTCAGAGTGGCTACAAGACAGATTCTAGGTACAGCTAGCAAAATCAAGAAAGCAGAAGTTACTGGCTAGTTATTTAGAATCTTTGGAACATCTGATCTTTGCTGGTTGCATGGTGCTCCCACCCCGGGGGACACCTGCAAGCATCCTTTGGTATCATTCCCCTCTATCTTCCCTCATCACAATGCACAAGCAAGCATGCTTCCCTCAACCCTAACCAAAAACACAACCCTACAGCAACCACCTCCAAACAAAGGACAGCTCTCTTTTTCAGACCCCTCCCCATGTGGACTGAGGGCCTTAGGAGGGAACCTTCATTCAGGAGGTGTCCTGATAGTAGCTGAGCTGCAGTGTTCTGAACCAGCCGGAGTTTCCAAGTTGAGTTCATGGGAAAATACAAGTTGAATCCATTGCAGTAGTTTAGCCTCAGGGTCATCTTGGCATTGATCCACAGTGTCAGATCAGTCAAGTCAAGGTAGGGAGTCAACTTCCAGGGTAAATGAAGATGTAATAAAGTGTTTTTAAAGCTTCACTAACTTTTCTCTCCAGCAATAATGCTGGGTTCAATATAACCCCTAGCAAATAACCAAGTCAGCAAGGGTCAGCTGAACCCCATCAAAAGTGGGAAACACGATATCCTTCAAGACCTTAGTCTCCCCAACCAGCACACCATCAGGATTCAGGTTCAGTCTTTTCAGTCTTAGCCATTTAGTCACAGCAGTCACAGTTGGTCAGGACCTCTACAGCATCATAGGGGAATTTGGATGAAGAAATAGAGAGTTGGGTGTGGTCAGCATATTGATCACAACCAGCTACAGATTATTTTTCTTTAGGGGTTTACACAGAGAATGAATAGCATGGGAGATAAGCCTTTGTGGAGCCCCAAAGAACAGGAACCACACTGATGACAAGTGGGCAGATTCCACATGAGGGCTTTTCTCTATGGAGGTCATGTTGCTTGTGTGATTGTTGCTCAATTCACACTTGCAGCAGATTCCACACAGCACTGGGTAATTCAGTTTTTCGCCCTTGTTAAGTGTGGTTTCCCTTTCATTCAAGATGCAGATTGAATCTTTCCCCCTCACTGTTGTCATACTGCCATCATAATTTTCTGTCCATTTTTAATTTTTGTTGCCTGTATACTGCTGCTGAAGAACAGTGCACTACCACACTTAAAAAAAACCCTACATATTTGCATAGTGCTTCTCCAGAACAATGCAATACTTAAAATCCTTTGGTAATGCTAATTGCTGGAAAGTACTAGGTGTTCCATTGTAATTATCTACATTGAAAAGACTGTCCTCCTACAGCTTGGGCAAAGGGGATAGACCACTGCAGGAACTTTTAAAATGCTAATTGAAATAGTAGAGAACTTGTACTGTCATCCTGTAGTAACAGGGTCTCCTGCCAACCTAGCAGTTTGAAAGCAAGAAATTGCAAATAGGTTAATAGGTGCCACTTTGGTGGGAAGGTAACAGCATTCTGTGCGCCTCAGAGTTTAGTCATGCTGGCCACATGACCACGGAAATGTCTTCGGACAGCGCTGGCTCTTCAGCTTGGAAATGGAGATGAGCACCGCCCCCCAGAGTCAGATTCGACTGGCTTTTGAGAAAGGGAAACATTTACCTTTACCTTTTAGTAACAGGGTGATGTTGTCCTGACCCAATTAAAAAAACCAACTCAGTTTTTTTGGTGTCAGCAATGCCACCAAAGCAGAAATGCAGAGGAGGGGGGCATTTCCTTTCATTGAAACTTGGTTGTTGGTAGAAACCACAGATATCAGAGCCATAAACAGGTTAAGTAAGCCCTTCCAACTGAATTTATCTGAATGTGTTGCCATTTCAAGCCAATTAATTGACTTACTGCTCCTTCTAAAGCATGGAGAGTTATGCCATTTTGTTCTGCATATGAGATCAACAAAGGCACACTGGAGAACAGTTAATAAAATGTCTCTGTGTACACACTGCTAACTTTTTTTTAAAAAAACATTTTTATTGCTTTTCTAAACTACACACCTATAGGGTTTAGGGATGGGAACAAACTAAAACTATGAGTAGCAAGAGATTATTAATACAGTTGTTTAAAGTAAGGATAATTCCCTATTGTCAAAGGTAGTAATGCATGAGAGTTAATACAATAGTTATATAGAAGATTGAGCAAGTGTTTACAAACAAATTTGGTTAGATTGTATGCTTCTTAGTTTAGGGTTATTAGTTCCTGATAATTATCAGACCATTAGAGTTTCATTATTTTACTTATTTCCTTCCTCTATGTTTCTTTTCAAAGTCCTTTTTATTTTGGGGAGGCTTAGGAGCTGTAGCCCCTAGTTCTGCTTCAAAATCTAAGGATTCAGCCAATGAATAGTGGGTAGAACTTTCCTCAGTTTGGTCTTCTTCTTTTTCTGCATCCTTGTTGTCCTCCAGTTTCTCAGATCCATCTTTATCTTGTTGTTGGTGCTCAAGAAATTTGTTCACTTTGAAGACAAAGTCAATTTTTTCTTTTTTGCCGTTGAAGTTGAAAGTAAGCCCTTCCAGGGTTAGCCATCTGTATGGGGTGTTGTGCTCTTGAAGAAACCGAGCCAGGTCTCTGTACTGTCTTCTTCTTTTTCTGATCTCAAATGGAATGTCTTTTAAAATTTTAGTTTGTTCTCCTTGGATTTTCAACACAGTTCCACTTGGTGCTTTCAGTCTCTTATTGACCTTTTTGAGAATTTAACAAATATTTCCCCGGGCAGCTTATTTTCCTTTATATATTCTGGATATGTATGGTATACTATATCCATGTTGTTTTGTATCGCTTCTACTGTTAAGCCTACCACGGGGGCCAGTTCTTTGCTTAAATCTCTTTCAGGTTTTCTGCTCAGAAATGTTCTGAAATCTCAGGACATATGCTGATTTTTCCATTTGGAGGCATAGCAATTGGTGGTTCTCAGAAATTTTATCTTTTTCCACAATCTCCAGTCTTTGTTCAAACTTTTTGGACTTAAGATCAACTTTTTTCAGCTTCTTATTATCTTCTCTGTTTTTGCTGAAGTATCTTGAAGCTCCTTGTACATCATATCCATTTTCTGGTTGAGGGTGGTCATCTGGTCCACTAGAGGGTGCAGGGCTGCAGCAATCATTTTGGGGGAGTCTGTGGCTGTTTCTGGTTTGGTAACCAGAGATTATGAGCTGGCTCCTCCTGTAAGTTTCACTTTTGCCACCATTTTTTCTGCACGCTGCGTCATTGTTTTTACTTAATAGGAAGTTTTTAAAAGTCTCTTAAGGCCTCTTTAAGTCTGGAAATATTGCTTTGTTGCTAATCTGCACCTCACTCCGTCACCATTCGCTCTTTTCAAACCGCCCTCGCCTCCTGCTTTAACTCAATCTATTTGGGATAGGGATTTCCCACCACCACCACTTGTTTGGGACTTCAGGTCAGCTTTACTACCAGCAATCAAGTGGAGACTCGCTAAATCGTAAGTTTACTCCCGTTCTTACTTGCGTTAATTTCTGTGATAGGGAAGTTCGGTTCAGGAGGGTCTCTTGCGCGCTCGGTCTGGTGTGCGCCCCTAGGTACCATTGCTGGATCCGTGCCATGAGGACCTATCGGGGCAAAAAGCTGCCTCCATCCCTTGGCATTCTGCCTTGGGACAGGCACCTCTTGCACCCCAGGCTGCAACCCTCCTACAAAGGGTTGCGGGGGTCCAAGATAAACTCAGACCCCTCCCCATTGGCACGTTTGTGGACCACTCACATCAGAGCAACAATGGAGTGCACCCACTTGCAAGTCACCAAAAACCGGAAAACCACATCGCTAGCTTTTGGTGATGGGGTCAGGGGCACACAACCTTAAAACTTCATTTTGAAAGAAGCTGTGTAGGTTGTCTTCACAGCCTTAGCCTGCCAGTCTGCTGGTTGGAAGGTACAATCCAAGGGGCAGGGTACATGAACGAAACACAGAAGTCTTTCTGGTGATAGCTTCTAGCTACTCTTCTTTGCCAAATGGCTGCAGTCTCTTCCATTGCTTATTCTAGTTTTCAATAAAGCCCCTTTCAAACTGGATGCTGGGACTGATTTGCATACAGTGTCAGCAGTCTGTTTATCCTTGGCCCAGTTCAATGAATTCACGCTACTGAAGCAAGCCAGTGGTGATGGCTCTGCTACTAACAAAGCCAAAATGTATCTTGTAAATTATGGGTGGCTTTCCAATAAGTGCATAAGTTGAAGGCCAGCAAGGGGGGAAACCATCTTCCCTATGTACACAGTTTACTTATGTATTGTTAGTTCCAAAGGAAATTCTGATAATAAACTACTGATATGAATCCATTCTTTGTATTTAAGAACAGAACAGAGAGTTTATTGAAACGGTTCTTCTCATGGCAATAGAAAAGCCTTGTTCTTATCAGTCTGCTCAGTTCAATGGGTATGTTTGGGGCTAAAGACTGACTCTTCTAATGTTTCCATGGTAGCATGGATGAATCTGAATGCACAATCCTAGGTAAGGGGAGGAGAGGTGATGTGTTACAGCCAAAAGATTAATGTAGCCAGTGAATTATGAAGCAAATGATTAGTGTTCCTGAATGTTAAAATTCCAGGCTAAGTGCTTTCTGCATAATGTGTATGAGTTCATGCTGCTTGTTTCTTGAGACAATCAGTGTTGATTGAAATATCTTCTCAGCATTTTTCTTCTAAAATAAGAGTGACAACTGAAGAGAAACTGAGTAGTTATTCTTCTAGTTCTTGTAAACAATGGTTTTGATTTTTCCTCAGGTATGATTAAATCATTAGTAGATTGACTTTTCCAGATTAGGTGACAGTTAGCAGAGGTTAGCATCATGTGGAATCTTATATTCAAATACCAAAGTCAGCCCATCTTTGGATACTTAAAATCCGGTGATTGTAGATGTGAATGGGCAGGACAGATCCTTCTACAAACCTGAAAAGGCCCCCCATGTTTGCAGAAAAATATGAATATTGCACCAAAAAAAATACATTGGGGGGGTTAAAATGCAAAAATGATAAAAGAAGAACATGTAGCATTAAGCAATGGACTTCTTAAGTGGCTGTTGCTAGGCAACTACAATATTCCAGGCTTGGCTCTGACATTTAAAGTCAGGGGGCAGGGCCCTTTCGAGGCCTGTTTTGGCCTTTGAGGGTAGACTCATTGGAGCCAGGCCTAGGGTTGCCAGCTCCAAGTTGAGAAACTTGTAGAGATTTTGTAGTGGAGTCTGAGGAGGCCAGGGCTTGGGAAACAGAGAGGTCTCCATTGGATATAATACCATAGAATCCACCCTCCTTCAGATGAACAGATCTCTGTCATCTGGAGTTCAGTTTTAATTCTGGGAGATCTCCAGGTCCCACCTGGAGGTTGGCAACCTTAGGTCTGGAAGCAATCCAACTTGCATGACTCAACTAGGCCTGGCTGCTTGCTTGCTAACAGGGTTGTAGTGCAGATAAAAAGGAGAGAAGAATAATGTAATGGCACAATGGCCAGCACCAGACAAGTGGGCCACAGTTTTCCGAGGTAGAGATTGCTGGGGGAGGAAGAACTTAAGACAGAGGGGCAGATAAAAGTAGGTTGGCTGTTGGGTGGAAATGAGATAGGGTTGTCAACCATTGGTGGAGGTATAGCCTGGGGAGGGTGGGGTTCAAGGAGGAGAGGGACCTCAGAGAGGTACAATGCCATAGACTCCACACTCGAAAGCAGCCATTTCATCCAGGGGAACTAGGGTTGCCAAGTTCCAGGTGGGGGCTGCAGATCACCCAACATTACAATTGTTCTCCAGATTATAGAGATCAGTTCCCCTGGATAAAATGGCTGCTTTGGAGGGTAAACTCTATTGCATTATACCCTGCTGAGGTTTCTTCCCTCCCCAAACTTTGGCCTCCCAAGACTTCACCCCCAAATCTCCAGGAGTTTCCCAACCTGGAGCTGGCAACACTAAGGGGGAACTGATTAGTGTAGTTTGGAGATACGTTGTGATTTCAGGAAATCTCCAGGCCCCACCTGGAGGTTGGCATCCCGAGAAGGAAGAAGGAAATGGGGAGAGACTATGGAAACTTTCAGGAAAGGGGAAAAGGGATTGCTTCCAGTTGCAGTGCGGCACCACGGACGCAGAGGAGGCTTGCTGTTCACCCGCGCCGGCTTTTTTCACTCTTGACAAGGTGTCTTTGACGTTTCAAGGCACCTCTGGTCCTCAGGTAGAGGGTTCAGAAGCAAGGGGCTCTAACTAGGCACTTCTCAAAGCAATAGCTTGCAGAAGACAGCCTGGCTTTGCCCACAGCACCGAGCGGAACAAAGAGATTCATGGTGATGTGAGTCTTAGCTGTCGCTACCGGACAAGGTTAGATACCTGGCTTTAAACCCCATCCCCTTACAAGGTTTGTCTGTGCGCAGCATGGCTGCAGGGCGCGCGGGCAAGCCAGTGTCTTGGATGGAAGGGGAGGGGGTTTAAACCCTTCCCCCTTCCAAGGCTTGCCCACATGCCCCACGGCTGCTGGGTGCGCGGGCAAGCCGGTGCCTGGGATGGAAGGGGAGGAGGTTTAAACCCCGTCCCCTTCCATGGCTTGCCTACGCACCGCATGGCTGCAGGGCACACGGGCAAGCTCGCACCTGGGATGGAAGGGGAGGGGGTTTAAACCCCATCCCCTTCCAAGGCTTGCCCATGCGCCCCATGGCTGCAGGGCATGCGGGCAAGCTTGTGCCTTGGATGAAAGGGGTTTAAACCCCTTCCCCTTCCAAGGCTTGCCTGTGTACCCCACAGCTGCAGGGTGCGCAGGCAAGCCGACACCTGGGATGGAAGGGGAGGAGGTTTAAACCCTATCCTCTTACAAGGTTTGCCGGGCACGTGGGCAAGCTGACACCTGGGATGGAAGGGGAGGGGATTTAAACCCCATCCCCTTCCATAGCTTGCCCGTGTGCCCCACGGCTGCAGGGCGCGTGGGCAAGCCAGCACCTGGGGTGGAAGGGGAGGGGATTTAAACCCCATCCCCTTCCAAGGCTTGGCCACATGCCCCGCGGCTGCAGGGCAGGCAGGCAAGCCAGTGCTTAGATGGGCTGCTGGGAGCAGGGGGCAGGGCTTGGTCATGTGCCTTCCCCTGGGCTCCTCAATCCCGGAGCACCGCTCCTGTGCGCTCCGGCCCCAACCAACCCCTGTTAATACCCAAACAGAATTTCGGATGAAACAGAAGTTAGAAATTACAGACCAATTTCTTTACTAAATGTAGACTACAAGATATATGCCTCCATACTTGCAACAAGAATGAAAAGAGTGTTAGCAGAAATTATTCATCAAGATCAAGCGGGCTTCCTTCCCAAAAGACAACTACGCCATAATGTGAGGATAATACTGAATGTCTTAGAATACTATGAAGCCCACCCTGACAAGCAAATGGCGCTAATTTTTCTTGGTGCAGAAAAAGCTTTCAATAATGTTAGCTGCAGTTTTTTCCATGAACTTTTGATATACTCTCAGGTAGGTACGGCTTTTTACAAAATGGTCAGAGCAACATATAGAGAACCACAAGCTAAAATATGTGTTAATGGGTCATCATGGAAGGTGCGGGAGACTCTCCATCCTTCCTGGTCCTATCGCCCATGGGCCCCATGGAAACTGAGTGTGCTTGCTAACCACAGTGGGTCTTCCCAACGATCAGGGCTGTCCCGATGTTTGGGGGGTTTGAAGAGGACATGCTTTTTTGGCTTAGTGCTGGTAGCCTTATCGTCTCCCTTCTTGCACTCACCCCGCCGTCTTCATCTCTGTTCCCCATGCCATCTAGGATTGGGGTTTCAGGTGAAGAGCAATTCAAGAGTTCTGACACTCTGTCAGGTCTCCCAGTTAAGATACTCTCCACAACACACATAAGCAGTGGTAGTTTATTGAGATATGCTTACTTTTGGAAACATGCTCTGTGTCAGAACTGAAGAAAGGTGCGAAAAATTCCCAGTTATAGCTAAGACAAACAGCACCCCACATCTCATGTATATGTCATTATCCATCCAGGGTCACGATGGCAACCCTGACAGATATATGGTGCAAAAATGGACTCCAAATGTTCAAATCTATGTTGGAAATGCCAGAGCAAAACGGACTTTTTATCACATGTGGTGGAAATGTGGAAAAGCTAGGTCTTATTGGATATGGGTACATGAAGTTATACAAAAAGTTTTTAAAATCTCTATCCCTTTTACTCCTGAACTATTCTTGCTAAGTATTATACCTGAACAATGTAAGAAAATTTATTTACATTTCATTGTGTATGTGTTCATATCTGCCAGAATTTTGTTTGCTAAATATTGGAAGAAAATAGAAACTCCATCCAGAACTGAAATCATCAATAAAATATTGGAAGCAGCAGAATTCGATAAACTGACTCACTATTTGAAAAATCAAACAGAAGATCAATTTGAAAAAGATTGGCTAAGATTTTATACCTGGATTGAAAACCACGATGAGTTAATAACTACAAAAGTTTAGGATTTTGTGGAAATATAATAAGAATCTTTTCTCCCCTTTTTTTCTTTCTCCTATTATATAAGTAAATAATCCTGTAAAAAAGAAACAATAGATAAATGAAACGGTTCTATAGTAAGCAAGGGAAAATGTAAATAAGGCAAAATGATTTTCTTTCTTTTTAGAAAGTATTGAATTTAATTCTCCCCCACCATTTTTATGTTCTGTATGTTTTAGATGTTTTTGTATGTCCTATGTTTAAAATAAAGAAATAATATATAAAAGGAAAGGGAAACAGGAAATAGTGGGGGAGTGGAAAATGAGATGCCTCCTGCAAGTCCTTGTGGGTTTCCACTTGTAAACTCATATTGCTTTAATTCTGTGGAGAGGTTTTATCTCTGAGGTTGAACCGTGATTTGCATGCATAACGTGAAGATTTGTCCCAAAGAGCATAAAGAATTTCAAAAGGTTCAGTTTTAGACAGCCGACTAGACTGGAGCATCTTGAATTTGGGTTTGTGGGGTATTCCTGAATCTTCTTGCAGTTAATCTGTGCTATTTTTGGACAGTGAACATTTTCATAGGGCTAGTTCCTCATCATATACTAGCCTGATATGCATGCTTCTCTACGGTATTTAAGTTCCATAAATCCAGTTATAATATTGATGTGAAGTTTGAAAGGTAACATTTGTTGTAGGAATTGTAATGGAGAAGATTGTAGTGTAAAGGATGAAGTGAGACATATGTACTGTTGTTGTTTTTCTCTACCGAAGGACCTTTCTGTAGACCAGATTGGTGGTTTTGCCCTCAAGTGCTAGGATCACCAGGCTGCTTGGTGAGCTCACTCTGGAGCAGGCCACATAGAACTGCCCATTTAAGAAGCAGTTTTCTGTTAAGTCAGAATTAGAATCATTTTATTGTATGTGGCCATAGGCCTTCACAATATCAAACACTCTCAGAGAGTTTGTGCATAACATATGCTAAAAAAAATTCAACCTCTATAAAATGTATAAAACCTGTTAAAATTACCTCAGCCTATAATATTTAAATCCAATAAGACCTTTTAAGAACACTCAGTTGCAATGGTACATTTGATTTCGTTGCTCTAATTTTTCTCACGGCCAAGGCAAAGAGATCTTGAAGAAATGAAGGGGTCCTCATCTGAGAGCATAAAAGCCATTTTATCACAATCAGATAGGGGGTATAGGGCTATAGGGTATAGGTCAATAGGGTACAGATAGGGTATAGGTCAATATCTTTGCTAAAAATTTGGCCCTAGGTTCTATGTATAAAGGCCAGGCCAGAATATAATGGGGAAGGTCTTCCACTGACTGCCCACATATGCAGATACGTTGGTCTACTGGGGTTTTCTTATAGTGACCAGCTAGCATCTCCAAAAGCATTGTTTGAAAACGCACTGAGATAAGGGACCTCCTGAGATTATACAAGGTTATGTTGTATCCTTTTTAATTATTTTAAACCATGGAGCAAACCTCGATTGGGAGATCAAAGTGGCATCTATTAGTGCATCCTCTCTAAACATCCATTCACGTAGGTTAGCATTGTTCCTTGTATGTTGTAGCAGGTCATCTGGAATAGTGTATCTAGTAATGATATAATTAAAAAATTCAGAGCAAGCTTTATCTTTGTCATTCAGTAGATGGCAACTAAGTTTACTGAATGCATCTGGACTTTTGAGTTGGATTTCCCCCCAGAATAGTGGGCTCTAACCCTCACTGATGGAAGTCCCAGTTCAGCTTGTAACAGGGCAGCCGGTGTTCCTTTTGGAAGTGTCAGGATATGTCTCATAAATAGGTTTTGAAGTATCTCTAACCTAAGGAGTAAATGATCTTTCCATCCCCATATCTCGATGCCATACAGTAACTGAGAAATAATTTTACTAACAAAAAGTTTCAGAGCTGGGTCTATAAGAAAACCTCCCCTGGAGTAGTAGAATCTCATTACAACTCCCATCGTCTTAAGGGCCAAAGCTTTAGTAGATTCTTTATGAATTTCCCATTTAAGGGTTTTTGTAAGATTGGCATTGCTCTATTGGGACACCCTGTATGCTCCATCGGAACTTTCTTGGCCTCTTGGAAAACCATTACTTTACTTTTCCCATAATGTATGGTAAGTTTCTCCTCCTTACAATAGTTACCTAGACAGTTCAAAAGCTTCTTCAGTCCCATTCTTGTTAAAGAAATCAGTACCATGTCGCCAGCATACAAGAAGATTGATATTTTTTGCATGCTCCATCGGAACTTTCTTGGCCTCTTGGAAAACCATTACTTTACTTTTCCCATAATGTATGGTAAGTTTCTCCTCCTTACAATAGTTACCTAGACAGTTCAAAAGCTTCTTCAGTCCCATTCTTGTTAAAGAAATCAGTACCATGTCGCCAGCATACAAGAAGATTGATATTTTTTGCTGGCCTAAAGAAGCTAAAGATGAAACAAGAGATATTACTTTGGCTTCTGTAACGGGATGAACTGTGACAGAATTCCCATTCTTTTCCTCAGGCATCCTGTCATCTGATAATTTACAGGCAGGTGGTGTGGATTCATAGATTTTGGAAAAATTAGTGTGTCAGATTTCCCTGGGGATTTGAGCCTCTAACTAAGGGGGTCTACCTCGACTTGCTGTTACCAGTTCCCAGAAACGAGTATTCTTCGTCTGAAATACAGCTTGAGCTAGTTCTTTCCATAAAAATCTAGCATGCACCACTTTCTTACTTTTAAGCAAGTATTTGTACTGAGCCCTAAGGTCTATTAGCTGTTGGACCCTAAATGCATCCTTATAATGATGAGTGAGCCTTGCTTGTTTAGCTAATTTTCTTTTAAAGGCTCTACACTCTTGGTCAAACCAACCGTTATTGGGATCTGTTAAGTCAACTCCTGCCACCTTCCATGAACGTGATGGACTCTCTACTTGTGTTCCTGGATTGTTTTGCTTATATAGAGACTGTGTTGTTCTGAGCACCTCCGGGTGATCTCGCTGGTACTTGGCCTGAGCAGCTCAGTGCACCACAGGAGTACTATGTGCAAATGTCTTTGCCACATTCCTAAATTGCCTCCTCCTTGTAGCGTTGGTGTATCTGGCTCCACATGTTGCCAGAAGCTTTCCTGGGGACAGTAAGAGGTGAGAGTTGTGAGAGGGAGTTGGTGTGAGGGAGTGGTGTTGTGGTGGACATTTCTTCAGGTTCATGAGGGAGGCATGCATCAAAATGGCTCCTAGAAAGGTCCTTTACTCTCTCCCCATGAACATTCACTAACTCAATTGTTATGCTGGCTTTTTTGAAAAATGTCTATTCAGGAGTCTTGAATTGCTGATTTCTGTAACTGTCCTCAATTGTCTGCAGTCTCTTCTAACTGTGTTTTTACCTCAGAACATTGATATCCACAGCTGAGCAATCAGAGGGAGGTCGGTGCAAGTAGGCAGGTTTTACCTCAGAACTCTGAACTACACAGTTGACCAATCTGGGGGATGGGGAGCAAAGAGGCAGCAGCCTGCCAGGTACACGGAAAACATTTTGCCCCCTTTTTAACACCCTTAGGGGTCATGTTTCTCAAAAATTTCTTTGTGGTAGGGGGGGTAGGAATGCACCCCCCTTATTTTGGGTTTCTTGGTGCAGGGGTTTGGCCAGGGCATTGAATTGGGGGTGGAGGGCATACCCTTCCTTTTTTTACAAAAATGTTTCTCATTTATGTTACATTTAAGAAGTGAGACATAACTACATATTCAAAACACCATCTGAGCAATCAGATACTAAGCAAGTTCATTTAACCAATTTTCTAGAACCCACATTGTGAGAAGTTAAATAACCTAATAAAGGAAACCACTTTTCTACAAATTTGGGGTATATTTCCATAGTGGGCAGGAGTATGACTAAAGCCATTGGTGAGGCTAGGCCAGCAGTATTGCTAAAGCGATCCTGCTGGGGCGGGGTCTCTGATGGATTAAAGTACCCTGCACCAGCTGCTGCACCTGACAGACAGCCACATGTCAGGTGTAGGAGGTGGGGGGAGCATGTTATAAGGCATCGGGGAGGCTGAGCCAGCAGCATTGCTTCACCTCACAGGTGGTTGTTGGCCATTCCTGATTTCCTCAACTGTTGTTAGCTCTCTGCAGTCCCCTGTAACTGTTTTTTTTTACCTCAGAACACTGAGCTCTGCAGCTGACCAATCAGAGAGTGGGGGGTGCAAGGAGGCAGCAGCCTGGCAGCCACATAGCAATCAATGGGGGGAGCACATTTTACCCCTTAGGGGTTGAATGTCTAAAAATCCCTTCTTATTGAGCATCTACGCCATGGTAGGAATGCTCTCCCCGAATTCCGTGTTTCTAGGTCCAGGGGTTTGCCCTGGGCATTGATTTTACAGTGAGGAGATTTTCTTTTATATATATAGATGGCTGTTCAGTAGTTTTGATCTACAAGTCTCTCTTGAGGGGCTCTTTCTGAAAGGCCTCTTCCCACAATGCTCATCCCACAGACATGCTGCTGCTCTTTGTCATGGTCTGCCTCTGGCCCCTCACCCTTGCTGCCAGTCACCGTGTCATCACAGAGCCTCCGTCCCCCCTGTGTGTGCTCCGAGGTCTTAGAAATAGAGTGGCAGGAGAGAAGGTTACGTCACCAGCCTCCACCTGCCTACAGGTGCCCCAGCTGTGACCAAAAGCGGCTACCTGGGAGACTTCTCCTTGACCATCAGGCTTCCCTATTTATATCCTATCCCTGCTCCAGGCCACTCCCCTGAGCTGGCCTGGGT
This sequence comes from Gekko japonicus, assembly GCF_001447785.1. Lineage (NCBI taxonomy): Eukaryota > Metazoa > Chordata > Lepidosauria > Squamata > Gekkonidae > Gekko > Gekko japonicus. Next base: position 188,220 of record NW_015176475.1, read on the forward strand.
CCTCCCTGCTGTATCCTTGCCCAAATTTTTAAGCCTCGATGGGTTGTGGTGGCCTTGTGGACCCACAGGGGCTTCTGTTGCTGTATCTGCCACACCTAGCTGCCGGCATGACTGCCAAGCAGGTCAGGCTGGGGTGGCAGTCTCTCGGGCGGGGCCAAGCATGGGTGAACTTGCCGAAGTTGGGCTGAGCAGGGGCCATCTCACCACCTCGTCTAGGGCTGGCGGATCACAGGTGAGCCACATGCTCTTCCCTCAACCACTCGACATCCCCTCCCAAGGCGTCTTCACCCTTTTCAAACCTCTGTTCTGCAGCTTTTTTGTTCAAGGTGAGTGCAGGGACCCCCTGGACTTGCATTGGGGCTGGCCTTTTCCCGGCCCTCAGGGTGACCAGGAAGGGACAGGTCCCGTCCTGGCAAGGCGAGGGCGGGTCAGTCTTCTTTTCAAAGCATGTAACCGTTTTAGCTAGGTGGATTTTATTTTGTGTTGATTTTATTTTTCTTTTACCAAACTGTTGTTATTTCCTTTGGCAGTTATTGCCCAAAGACATACAAAGTGATTGTAACAAATAATTGAAAAAAATGTTGCATGTCTGCTGCTTCACAGAACAGCAATTTCGATGTGCACCCTTGGTGGGGGTTTGCAAGACTGCAAATTCACAAGTATCTGATTGCAAGCTTTAAGCAAGTCAGTTAATCTCTAGCACAGAATCCTTTTTATTTTGCCTCAAGTAGGCTGAGTTTATGTAATAATTACACTTATTCATTTCAACTACTATCCATTCATACTGAGGAGAGGAGGAGGAGATTAGAGTGCAATAATCATGCACAAATGAAAGTGAACTAACTACTATCCATTCATACTGGGGAGAGGAAGAGGAGATTAGAGTGCAATAATCATGCACAGATTTAAAAATTCAATGCTATGGGATTTAGAATGAGCAACTCTCTGACAACTAGCTGTTAAATACTTATTCCCAGTAAGAGGGGCTGATACAGAGACTTTGTCAGTTGCTGGCTTTTTCCAAGTACATCTCTGACCAGAAGATGGGATTTTATATGCTGCAGCTAAGCAATTATACCATGCTAGTAATAAGGCCCATTGTGGAAATAAATACAATGAGCTCTAAAAAGAGGCTCTGGGAGAGTGCCCTGGGCTTGGGCATTCAGTGTCAATTTGCTGTGGTGACATCAGCAGGGTATAATGACACAGAGTCCACCATTTTCTCCAAAGGAACTGATCTCTGCCATCTGGAGAGCAATTGTAATTCTGAGTGATCTCCAGCCCTCACCTGGAGATTGGCAGCAATGATACCCAAGGAAGGAATGGCTGGTTTGGAGAGTGGAGTCTGTGTCATTGTACCTGTCTGAGGTCCCACCCCTCCTCAAACCTCACCCTCTCCAGGCTCCATCCCTCAAATATCCAGGAATTTCCCACCTAGAGTTGGCAACCCTATCTCCTTCCCAGCCAATCATCAACCTACCTTCATTTCCCTCTCAGTCTTCAGCTTTCCATCTCCCCCCACCACCTACAGCCTCTACTGTGCTCTGAAGCCCTGACTGCTACGTCACATTGGCTGTCATAGTGAGGCCATTTCAGCAGGGTATAAGGACACAGAGTCCACCATTTTCTCTGGGGGAACTGGTCTCTGCCATCTGAAGAGCAATTGTAATTCTGAGTGATCTCCAGCCCTCACCTGGAGATTGGCAACAATAGTTCCCCAGGAGGGAATGGCTGGTTTGGCTGGTAGAGGCTATGGCATTGTACCTGTCTGAGATCCCACCCTTCCTCAAACCTCACCCTCTCCAGGCTCTATTAAAATTAATTTTCAATCCAGCCACTTGACCATATTCTTGCAACATTTTAAAGAGTTGAGTAATAGAGTTCAATGAATTCTCTACGATAAAAACCAGATAATCTGCAAACGCTTTTAGTTTATACTCTTCTCCTCTTATTTTCAGTCCTTTAATCTGTGTATCTTCTCTAATCATATTCAATGTCTCAAGCTCAAAAATAAAAAGTAGTGGAGAAAATGGACAACCTTGTCTAGTTCCTTTTTGTATCACAATACTTTGTGATAGGTCTCCATTAACCAGAACCTTGGCTTGTTGTTTAGTTTGAATTGCTCTAACCATTGTATAGAATTCTTCCCCACATTGGCAGGTAAATAATTGTTCTTGCATGAAATTCCAACTAACATTGTCAAATGCTTTTTTTGCATCTAAGAAAATCAGAGCCATCTGTTTCTCTGGATGGGTTTCAAAATATTCAGTTACATTTAGTATGATCATTATTTCTGAGTTGTCGTTTTGGTAAGAAGCCTGCTTGATCTTGATTAATTGTCTGTATCAAAACTCTTCAGTCTTGCTACCAAAATACAGGCACAAACTTTATAGTTCAACAATAATGAAATTGGCCAATAATTTTTAATTTCTCTCTCATTTGTACTTTGTTTATGTACTAGAGTAATTAAGGCTTCATTCCAAGTCTCTGGAATTTTATTTTCCACTATAATGTTTTGTATTACATGATTTAAAGGCATTGTTAACTCATCTTCTTTGTTGTTGTTGTTGTTTTGTTTTTTTATTAATTTTTTTTTTAATTTTTTTTTTAATCAATTCAGAGATGGTTGCTGACGAGAACCTCCAGATTGAGTTCCGTTTCATCTCTTCGTCTGAACAAACCTTCAATATAAAACAATTTGCACACATCAACATTAATATGTTTTTCAAAGTTTTTTTCTAATTTTTTACAAAAAAATTTCCAGGTCTCTAGGCATGTTTTTCTCTTCTCCTTTTTCATCTCTCAATATCTTTGTCTTTTTTCTCTTTCTTTCTGTAATTTATATGCTAACCATCTAGTTGTTTTATTGGCATTTTGAAAATAGTTTTGTTTTGCGTACATAATTTTTTTGGCTATTTCTTGTGTTAACAAGCAGTTCATTTGGTGTTGTAATTATCTTGGTTCTTGTATGTTCAGCTGAGCAGTCTTGTTTCATCTTGTCTTACTCTTTTATAAGTTGTCCTTCAATCTGTGTATATTTTGCCTCTTTTGTTTCCTAATTAATGCATCTTCTCTCATTATCCAACCCCTCGCATAGGCCTTAAATGCATCCCATACAACTTGAATAGAAATGTCTGGTTGGATATTCTGTTTAAAAAACATTTTTCAAAAGGAAAATATTCAGAGTTCATCTATTCTTCTTTGGAGTATCTTGTAGTGACAAAAGTAGAGGGTTATGGTCTGCAAAAGTTGCTGGTAATATCTCTGCTTCCAACAGATCATTTATAATTGTCAATGAAATCCAGCACATATCTATTCTTGACCATGACTTGTGTTTTGCAGAATAATATGTAAAGTCCTTGTTCTTAGGATTTCTAGCTCTCCATATTATATTCTTCTGCAAGTTGTAAAAAACTCTTAGGAAGTTCATTGCCTTGCTTCTGTTTTCCAGTTTCTGTTTTTCTGTCTAAAGACCTGTCAAATACTGCATTGTAGTCTCCAATTGACATTGCTTCTGTTGAAAACCAGAAGTGACATCACAGGATGCTCCTAAGGTCTGCAAAAACCTCTATGGTAAAATGATAAGAACAGGAAGCCTGGCAGCCCTGCATTCTGAGTAAGACAGCTTGTTCCTACCTCTCTGTGTGGTAACAGTTCATATGTAGTTGCTACCACAGACTTCCAAGAAACAGGCAGGTTGTTGTTGTCACTTCCTGTCCCACTTTGGGTTAAAAAAAAAAAAAAGCTCTCCCCTTGAGGCAATAGCTGCACAACTGAAAGTTTTGATACATTGGTTAGTCTCATGTGAGCACTGCCAAAGGATGTTTGTCAAACGTGGTGTCTTTTTGGATCTTCTGATAAACTGTTTTCTGAGGATTGTGATTGGTCTCATACCTTCTTGGTCTTCCTGTTCATTTATGAACAACATATGTATATGAGCTGTAAATAGGTCTCTTATCTCCAAGATCCTGCTGTGTGGTTGTTTTAAAGTTATATTTATTTTGCTGTGTCCTCATAGCAAATGTTCCATCACTGCGTAATGCTGATTTGCACATCTCTCAATATATCTTTATTTTAGGCTGTTTAAATCATGCCCTTCCTCCAAAAAGTTCACAATAACATTGTTCTCTCCCCTCATTCACTTTACAGTAGATTGGGCTAAGAGACTGGTCCCAAGTCACTTCATGGCATGGTAGCTGGTGAACCAAAGTTTGTCTGGGATTTTAGTTACACTGTATCACATGGGCTCCCATTTGATCTCCACTCTTGAGATTTCATATCAATACAAAATGAGCACTCTTCAATTAAGAAGGTGCTGCTGCCTGAGGTAGTCACTTCATGGCATGGTAGCTGGTGAACCAAAGTTTGTCTGGGATTTTAGTTACACTGTATCACATGGGCTCCCATTTGATCTCCACTCTTGATGAGATTTCATATCAATACAAAATGAGCACTCTTCAATTAAGAAGGTGCTGCTGCCTGAGGTATTTGGCGGTTTCACATATGCAAATCCTTGATGTCACAGTCATAGATGAGTGAGAATATGTGAACCTACCTTTTTTTTTTAGAACAAATTTTTATTAGGATAATACACATTTCACATATATCACATTTCTTTTATATCCCTTTCTCTCTAACCCCCCCACCCTTTTGTTGGCTTCCCACAGCTTTCCAACCACCAGTTCATTTATTGTATTTTCATATACTTATAAACCATTATTACATAACTATAGGTAACTTATATTCCAATTCTACCTTTAGTCGTCTCATTCTATTCTATTTCTATAATTTCAATAATTTTCAAAGCAAACCAAATTGTCTTTCACATCCCAGTATTTCTCTAAGTAGTCCTTAAAATCTTTCCAATCTGCAAAGAATTCTTCTGCTTTCAGCTCCTTAAGTTTCCTTGTTAGTTTGTCCATTTCAGCCATAAAAAGTAACTTCTTTATCCATTCTCCAACCTCTGGAATTCTATCTTGTTTCCAACTTTGGGCATATAACATTCTTGCTGCTGTTATCATATACCACATTAATGTCCTCTTTGCCAGATTAACTTCTTCCATTTTTAAGCCCAACAATAATATTTCTGGTTCTTTTTTAAATTTACATTTCACTATTTTCTCCATCTCCCCATGTATATTAGTCCAAAATAATTTTGCTTTCTCACAAGTCCACCACATATGGTAAAATGAACCTTCAACTTTTTTACATTTCCAACATTTGTTTGAAACATTACAATTCATATTAGCAATCTTTTTTGGCATCATATACCATCTATACATCATCTTATAGCAATTTTCTTTCAAATTAGTACATGTTGATATTTTCATTGCATTTTTCCATAAAAACTCCCATGAGGACATAGATATTTCTTTATTCATATTAATTGCCCACTTTATCATATGTTCTTTAACCGTTTCATCTTCTGTATACCATGTTAATAGTATTTTATACATTTTTGAAATTTGTTTTTTGTCCCCTTCAAACCATACCTTTTCAATTTCATTATAATCTCCCCTAAAACCAAAAGATTTTTTATCCTTTTTAAACAAATCATAAATCTGTCTATATTGTAACCAACCATATTTAAATGCTAAGTCCTCCTCCATTTTCATCTCAAATGTTTTCCCCTCCTGTTTTAACATGTCCTTATATTGTACCCAATCTTCTCCTCTCGATGTCGAAAATGGCTTTATCACCTCTGCTGGTACAATCCAAAGCGGTCTTTTGTCCGAAAAATATCTTATGTACTTATTCCACACATCAAAAAGTGTTCTTCCTATATTATGATGCTTTAAA